>NC_091828.1:114675000-114932500 GCF_038994185.2 Dermacentor albipictus
GTTTTATTAAAGCGGAGTGGAGAAGGGCCCGGTTACGGCGTTCCGGAGGCTAGCTGTCCGTCGCGGTGCCGGGAACAACGCAAAAGCAAGAGCGAAAACGAGGTCGCCTCCCGTCTCTCAACCACCTCCTTGCCCGTTCGCTCACCGTGTTTTTTGATGACATTCTTATTTGGTGCTTCGCGCATCGGTTGCAGGAGCGGTCGGGACACGTGATGTGCACCTCTCTGCCCGGTTTTGGCAGGGCAAGGGAACGCTCTCCGCTACGCCTTGTCGCGGTGGTAAAAAGGCGCAGGCTCCTTCCCAGGACCCGCCGTAGGCGCCGACACAACAGTCCTTGCCCGAGCGCCGCGGCGACCGTATAATATGTAGCGCCCTGCGCGGCTGGCACAAATTCTGACATTCCTCCGCATCTCATACACACACACACGCGCGCGCCGTTGCGGAAACTTTTTTTTTATACGTTTTGTTTCCTCTCGCCGTCTGCTCGCCGCGCACGTAATCACGGGCGCAAACGCAATTAGGCGCGCGCCGAACGGACGCGCGTGAATGAACGCGACGCAAGCAAGACCTTGTTTGTCTGTTGTCCCGCGCACCTCCGTTAAATAGAAAAGGCCCGTTGTGTCCTTTACGTTACCTTGGTGAACCGGGTAGAGGGCCGAACGCGTTGACAAATGTGAAACAATGAGGACGTGTGCGGAGAGGAGAGAGGACAGTAGCAGAACCAGTTTCGTCCGCGCCTGAGAGCAGACGATATCTTATCTAACGAGAGCATGCTGATTGGGAAGAGCGAAAGCTGCGTACAATTCACGGAATTTCCTTGCCTTTTGTTCTCGACGTATATTTGGCCTTTCACTGCACCCGATCGAGTGCTTTCAAGGCGCATTACACAAACCGTTATACGACTCAAGGTGCATGGTCGCACTGTGCCCGCTGAAAGCCGCAAAAAAAAAAAAAAAAATCGCCGGCAGGAAAGCTTCATTGACCTCACGAGCGCGTACGTCGTCTGCTTGGAAAATTCCGAACGGTGTGCTCCCTGAGATTCTCGTCGTCTGCTTTGAATATTCCGAAGCGGCTGTTCGTATGAGAAATGCCGTCGTGAACGAAAAAAAAAAAAAATTACCGACGATTACGTTACTTCCTAATGCGAAATTTGAGCGCAGCAAATAAGCTGTTTCACCTTTTCGATAGATTGAGGCAAAGAAATCGAGCAACACATGTATGCGCTATCACAGAATTTTTTTTTTATTTTTCACACGTATTCCTTAAACAAAGACTCCATTAACAGTTCTTGACAGTCATGAAGGAAGCTTTGTGGTCGGAGAAATAGACTGATATATGTTCGACTTGGTACACCAATGCTTGATTCTCAAAGACGAGATCTATACAAGTGCCTCGCGAGGTTGTCACAGCCGTGGGACGCGTTACGAGCGAGAGGAACGGGATGTTCTCCCGCATAAGTGTTAGGAAATTGCTGTTTGTCTTTATGTCAACATTAAAGTCCCCCACTACTAACATCGGTGTGGATCGATGGACGGTTAATGCGAGTTGCAGGAAGTGCACGACGTCTTTCGTGAGTGCGGTAGCGGACTCACGAAAGCGGTATCAGTCGGTCGCTGCTAGCGCTGGGGGGATGAAAGGGGGGCGGAGCTGGTTATGAGGCCGACGACAACGCGAAACCCAGGAACGGACGCCAAAGAGCCATTTGTGTAGCCAGCCCTCCTCCACAGTCTCTCCTCCTCCCTTCCATCATCCTCCCTCGCCCGGAGAGCCGACAGCGCGCATGCGCGGCGGCGGAGCAGCGGCGCATGCGCGGCGGCGGAGCGCGGCGGCGGAGGCGAGCTGGTTACGAGGCCGACGCCGTCGACGACGACGCCGACGACGACGACGACGACGACGACGCGAAACCCAGGAACGGACGCCAAAGAGCTGCGCTCTAAAAAAAAGCGGGTTTGCGAAATGAGGCATCGATCCGCCTATTATGGCTGATCGACACGATCGAGTGGATCGCGATAGAGCGATGGCAGGGGAGCTCTATCAGTAAACAGCGCTCCACCGGTAGAGATTGTGCAGTCGAGCTCTTCAGAAGGGTATACACTCCGCCATAGATTACGACCTGAACGTTCACAAATTAAAATTTATAGTAATAGTAGATGTGGGGGGCCACTTCGCAAATATTTTCGAAGGTATTAATAAATACAAACGATTCACCTTGTATTTTACGTTCCTGATAAGCAAATATTTTGCTCAGCAGAGGACAACGCGTACTACCACACCGAGCTTTTTTTTTTTTTTTCTCAGTCACGCAAAAAAGATTTTTGCTTGGTTCATGCGAGAAATACACTCTAAAAGAACTTCATTCCTTGACGAAGTTCGGAAGATTTCTTTTAACCTGTCTACAAGACCATGTGCCGACCAAAATAAATGCCGCGTATATATATCATATTACTTTTCTACCGCAATCCGTTAATGTACGTTTGTCTTCAATCCGCGTATACTTAGCTAAATTTCTCCACCTGATGACAAACCCGCAAGCCTGCTAGGCATTCGCAAAAAAGCATAAATTGGGAAAGAATCGTCAGCAGAAACTGTATATTGTCAGAAAAAAAAAAAAGAAAACCGTATGACGATTGTTTTATAACTCCGTCAATTCTCTCCCTCCTCGCAACTTGCGCAGGCATGTGTTAGTAAACGGATGACAAGTTTTAAAAAGAGATCTCAAAAAGCGTAACACCTCCAGGGCAGAGCCGGTTAGTTGGTCTTTGCAACCGTTTGTTTAGCGGCCAACACTTGGCCTTCGATACCGCAACAATGCAAGGACGTTAGCGGAAGCTGTCGAAGAGATAGCGATAACCCTTTGAGCGCAAAACTTCAAAACGTTGTTGAGAAGCCGGTCGTGATCGGAAGCATCGAGGCGGAAGGAGAACAGACAGAGATTCGATAAAGTGCGGAAGCGCTCAGCAGACGATACGTTGACACACGCGTTTCTCGTAAAAAAAAAAAAAGAAAATGGACGCATATATTTGCCTTTGGAAACGCCCACGGGCCTGTAGTGAGCGTCCCGCTTGTGCCGTCAGTCTCGGCATGGTTCTTGCCAGCTGCAATCTTTAAAGAAAAGAAAGAACAGAAAAACAAAAAACATTACGAAAAGAAAGCAGTAAAAAAAATACAACGGGGGCGGACATGGCCTCCAAGATTAGCAACGCACGCGGTTAGACGGTTTCTGAGGCCACAAAATTATTTTCTTGAATCAACGCTTGGTGGCAGGACGACCGCGTCTCGGGCAAATTGGCGGGACTTTTGTTTAACGTTTTAGCATAGCACTCTAGCTGTTCGTGCGTATACGAACCAAAGTTCGTTTGCGTTTTAGTACTTATATGCAAACTAGCACTCTAGCTGTTCGTGCGTGTACGAACGAAAGTTCGTTTGCGTTTTAGTACTTATATATAAACTAGCACTCTAGCTGTTCGTGCGTATACGAGCCAAAGTTCGTTTGCGTTTTAGTACTTATATACAAACTTGCACTTTAGCTGTTAGTGCGTATATGAGCCAAAGTTCGTTTGCCATAGGCATGGAAGAAGCTATGCATTGAATTATTTTCGCATGTGGATTAAGCATATCGCTTGCATACACTAATTACACTAATTCGACAAGAAATTAATCTTTTTTTGAGCAATCAAAATCAAAGTGCGGGCAAGGTATACAAGTTTGGGTCACAAATGCATGAGTTAAAATTTTGGGTTACAAAAGCAGTTGCCAGAAGTCGTGCGGACCTGTATATCGCGGCAGCGATATACAATTAAAACTCGATGTAACGAAACCCGATTTTACGAAGTTCCCGATCTAACGAAGAAATTTCCATTCCCCGGAAGGTACCCACAGGGCTCAATGTTGTCATCAACCGGTATTTACGAAACTAGCTTGACCGAACTCGATTTAACGGAGTTCTTCCTGAAATAAATGACTAAAAGAGCGAAGATTTCTTTGAAATTTTGACACAGGTGAGTTTTTTCTTTTAGCGTGAGCTCTAAAGCTATCGCGTTGAAAAATTTAGGCGCCCTGGTCACGGTCCCAGCTTTTCTTTGACGAGGCTGCATGCCTCGTTATTTAATTGTTTTTGCGACAGATGGCTAGATTAGCGGCAACTACAATGCCCCGGTAGCTGCTGCGTGTCGCTACGTTACAGTTTTCGACTTGGACGAACCGAGAAATGCCTTTCTCGATTTTACTAACTTCTCGATCTAACGAAATAATTCGAGCGCGGTCGTCGCTTCGTTAAATCGAGTTTCAACTGTATTTCGCGGTGGGTCAGAAAAACTTAGTCTCCAGATTTCTCGCATCTCCAGAACAAATTTCTCGGTTCAGTGAATTTTTGCCAAGTTTAGGAAATGTGGGCTTCGTGCGAGAACATCAGAAGCGAGAACATCGTCTATTTGGTGTCTAGCATGTTTGGAAAGCACCTATCGAGCCACTCGCAAAAGGTACCCGACGCAAAATATTGTGAAAAAGATTGAAATAAGCTAACCCGATACGTACACGACGGCATACTGACATCGAGAGCAAAGACCCAGATTTCCACCTACCAATTCACTGTACTGAAAATTGCCGCAAGCGGCAAATTTTTTTTTCGCGTTTTGCGGGCTTCCTTCAAGGCTCTCAAAAAAAAAAAAACGAAAACTTTTATGTAGCACGTATTGAGCAATTGAGGATTGGGAATATTTCGGGACGATCTACTCTTTTCATTTACATTTTTACTCTGAATATAATACCTGACGAGTTAATTAATGAATAACTCGTTTTGTATTTAGGTGAAATACAAAGGATAATCTTACTTGATCCAAGCGACGGTAAACATTAGCTTGGTTTTGTCCAGCTGTATAGCACTCGCATAATCTTTGATTTTGGCACAAGTTACGTGGGACGAACATGACATATGTACCCAATGCAGTTGCTTATGAGACTGATGGCAAACTAATAAATAATTGCAATCGACTGATCTCTCAATGAACCAGCTATATCCTATCAACATCCAGGTATGATCCATTCGTCTGCGCCTCGCCATAACGTCTTATGGGCATCTACAACCTCTAATACTTTACAACCTGTAATCTATAATGAATGAATCAATTTGAATTGATTGTTATTGATTGACCTTGTCGCTGTATTCTCTTGTTGAATTTCTATGTGCAATTTTGTTCTCTTTGTGTCTGTAATTCTGTATCTTAACACAATGTTTCCCACCTGCTATGATCTTGTGTACAAGATCGCAGTATTAATAAATAAAATAAATAAAAAATTTCAATGTATTTTGAAGATATCAAGTAGCCGACGTCTTATCGACTTTCGTTACACTTTGGCATAAGACTGTTTATCTACGTTACATACACGCTCTGTAAGATTTACACGCTATGACATATCAGTTCGCTACATTGTAAGTTTTCTTGAATATTTATTTGAATAATTTTTTTTTTGTCGTGAAATTTTTCATGCTACTGGTTTTCTTTGAAAACGCTAACCCGAGTCTCATTGCCCTTGAAACACGATTGTATGGGTGTGAAAGTAACCAAGGCCGTTTTCCAATCAATCGGTATGGGTTCACGCCCGTCGAGGAGGTGAAGGTACGCCGATGTCAGGGAGGCTGGCTAAAAGCCTAACCGTCACTCGATTCCTGTCTGGCGCCGTTCCTCGTTTCATTTTGGACAGGGCCGCCGTGTGAGCTATGGCCATCCGCGCGTTTTCGCTAGAGAACAACACGGCCTAGAAATGAGCACTTGTGCGAGCACAATTTTCTCTAATAATGCTCTAGGAGACGCGCAAACTGTAAGTACGATGAAGTTAAAGAAAAGATAGAATCAGTGAGAAATTAACAGCCGGTAACATATGTATCTGGATCACAGTTACCGTTGTTTAATTGGGTCTGCCGCTCATATTGACTCGTCTCAGGGTGGAACAACACGGCACGTATGCGCAGATGCGCACGCTTTGCTACGTTTCGACAGTATTTCATGTCAGCGACGCACCCTTTCCACAATATTTGACGATAATCAACTACGACCTGCGGCTCTAGATGTCGATGTAAACAAGCGCACCGCTTTGATAAATCCGACGCAGAGGGCCGCGCCCGAAGGCTTCTTGAATACGCGAGATGTCTAAATAATTCGTAAAAAGAAAACAACAAAATTGGCAGTGGCTTAGCTCGGCTACGCCAGGATATACGTAGCGAAAGCTAAGGCATAGCATGGTTAGCCTTGGTTAATCTCGATAGCAAGTCCAGGTCAGTCTCGTTGTCTAGCTATGTTGCGGCGTTTAGCCAGTCGTTCGGCGCGCTGTTCGTCTGTTTCCTGAGCGATTCGTTTCCTCTTCATCTCGTTCCGATGTCGATTCCAGGGCTCCTCCTGCTTATCAGAATTGTCGCCCTCCATACTGCCGCCTCAACCGTGGTTGCGGCGCACGTGAGCTCTCCTTTTCAATCCTCCGACATGTTATCGGGCATGCGACGCAGCTGGCGAAGCGAGCGGAGGCGAGTGCAACGACGAGGAACGCGGGTGACGTCATGCGACTCCTCGGAGCACCGCCACGGCGAAATCGCAGCCAGTGAAGCTTTCACTTTAAAAGCGAGCGTCAAGAGCAGAAATCAGGGACAAATTCCAAGTCAGCCGTGTCGCCAAACGGAATTCGGCGTGTCTTTATCGGCCGCACAATTTGCATAACAGCTTACTCGTTCTATACGTGGTATACTCGTGCTATACGTGGCTTCCAGGAACGACACGCTGTCCCAACGAAGCCGTTAAGAGGAAGCTTTAGCTCGGTGCTCTTATCTAAATACATGTAAAAGGAGAATTCGCTTTGTCTCGGCAACCACTGCACTAAATTTTACGAGGTTTGTTGCATTTAAAAGAAAAACTTAAAATCTAGTGACTGTTGGTTTCGGATATTTTATTTAAGTCGTCAATCTTTTATTAAAAGTTGGCGAAAATCAAACATTTACAGAAAACGAAACCATCAAGTTTACAACTTGATTACAAGTTACAACTAAGCAACGAAAACTGAAAATACAATTGCGTGAATTCCATCTAATAGCACATCTAAAGTGGACAAAATTGATATGTTACACGTGAATCTCAAGAAACTTAATAATATGGAAAGACAGCTTTTGCAGAACCCTTGTAAACAACGTAACAAATGCACGTAAGATATAAAATGACGTATCGAATTTGTCCGCTTTCAATGATCTAATGAAAGCCGTTTACAGAATCGCAATACCTGTTTTTTTATGCCGAGCTATGAATCTGTAAACTTCGTGCTTCTACTTTTTTCAAACTTTCCAATTTTTGAAAATCTCGTAAGAAAAAAGTTTTTGCGTTTTACATGTACTTGAATGGGCCGCGTCGGAGTTGGGCCCGAACTAAAGCTTCCTCTTAACAATGATTCGCGACACAATGATTCGATACTCGCAACCGACGCGCGCTCAACGTCGGCGCAGGGACACACAAATCAATCGGCGAAATTCCCGGAGGACCCTTCGAAAACGTTTTGAGCGGGGTGCGGCAGGGGGCAGAAAAAAGGCGGAATTCGAGGCAGGTCACCAGGCACGTACCCAGGGGGGGGGCCCGGGGGGGCCCGCCCCCCCCCCCCGAAATCAAGTGGCATACCCCCCCCCCCCCCTTCCCCGCCCACGCCACCACTCCTCACACATTCCTAAAGCGCCGCCAGATTAATGTTGAGACTTGGCAGCTGTTCATCGGTCAGCCTTATGCTGCCTTTTTCACTCCTTTTAGATGGCGGTAGTTATCGGCATTTCTTGTAATGTGAAGGACAGTTTTCTCATAGCTTCTGCACCCGCGCGATTAACTCGAGATGCGCTCAGTTGTCACCATCTATTCAACCGTCACGCGCATAGCTGTTGCTTTTGTTAGTTCAACCTTCTTTGTTTAGGCTGATCCTGGGATCAGGAGAGGGATGCGGCTGTTACTCAGCTGGTATGTACTCTCATGGAACGAGTTGCGGCCGGAGAAAATACCAAATGCGTTTAACTTTTCCCTTTGCTTCATTATTTCCTTGAGTTACGGCTCGCCGCGACACTGGCCGATGCCCGGAACCATATACACGTGATATGGGTTAGATAAGGTGGGAAATAAAATGATGTGAAAGAGCGTCCATCATGAAACCCTGCAATAACCCTTAAACCCATAAGCAAGATGACTGTCGCCAGTTACCTCGTCTGTTTTTCCTTAATTGTATCGCACTTTTCGTGCAAAATTGGAAACCGGAAACAAAAATCGCAAGGAGTTGAGAAATCAAGCGATCTACTAAGTAAGATAGCCAATGCAACAACCAAACTGCAAGCAAAAGCGAATAATAAAAATGTTAACCGTTGTTTATGAGAATATTTATGGATCAACATCTTTTTATTTACAAAGGAAGTAGAGAAAACGCCGCCGGAAGTGGAGAATAATTACTTGCTTTGAATGACGCGTCTACAGTTATCGGTCGAACCGCCTCACGTAGCCACTTCTCTGCTGTGCTTATGTGGGTGTTTTTCTAACCTTTCTCGGTGAGCGCAGTACGTCTAGAATCGCAGAGTCCTGCGCTCTACGCGTTTGTATGGGACTGGCGGCCGCACAGCGTTACGCAATTCGCGGAACTGTCAAAACTGACCCACAAGGCGAAAATAACTGATATTCGAAACCATAAGATGTGAAAGACTGAAGAAGCCGTAAAAAAATGAACGCGGCCTGAAATCAGTAAAAGAGAAACCTGGCATAGGACAAACCATAATGTATGCACTAAAATATAAGAGGGATAATATCATAAGGAATCTCGAAGATGCAGTAAAAGCAGCGAAAAAATTCTAAGCTGACCTGTATACAGTACCCAGAGGAGTCCCGATACCTCACTTAGAAACAGTAATGAACAGGATACGGAAACTTTCCTATAACTAGCGATGAAGTCAGAAGGGCCCTGCAAGACATGGAACGATGACGAGCGGGAGGAGAAGGTGGAATAACAGTCCATTTAATCAAAGATGGAGGAGACATACTGCTTAGAAAACTGGCGGCTCTTTATACGAAGTGTATATCGACTGCAAGGGTCCCAGAAAACTGGAAGAATGCAGACATTATACTAATCCTCAAAAAAGGAGACGTTAAAGAATTGAAAAATTATAGGACCATTCGCTTGCTCCCAGTATTATATAAGATATTTACCAAAATAATGTCCTATAGAATAAGGGCAACACTGGATTTTGTCAACCAAGGGAACAGGCTGGCTTCAGGAAGAGATACCTTACAATGGATCACATCCATGTCATCAATCAGGTTATCGCGAAATCTGCAGAGTACAGTAAGCCTCTCTATGTGGCTTATATAGATTACGAAAATGCATTTGATTCAATGGAGATACCAGCAGTCATAGAGGCACTACGTAATCAAGGAGTACAGAACGCTTACGTAAAAAGCTTGGAAAATATTGCTACATGCGTGTGGTATTTGTTTGAACGAGGCGCGTGGGCACCATCACTCCAGAAAAGAGGAGGAAGAATGAACTGGGCTCGCGCTGTGAATCTGACCAGTCTTCGCTGCAACCGTTGTTGTAAATATAATATGGAAATAGTTTCTCGTCTTACTGACTCGTCTTTCGCGTTAGAATATCTACAGAGGTTCTACAGCTACCTTAATTCTACACAAAAAAAGCAGGGAGATACCTATACAGAAAGGAGTCAGACAGTGAGACAAAATTTCTCCAAAGCTATTTTCTACGTGCTTAGAAGAATTCAAGCTATTAAACTGGGAAGGCTTAGGAGTAAAGATCGACGGCAAATATCTCAGCAACCTTTGGTTTGCCGATGACATTGTTCTATTCAACAACAATGCAGACGAGTTACAACAAATGATTAGAGACCTTAACAGAGAGAGTGTAACAGTGGGGTTGAATATTAATAAGCAGAAGATGACGATAATGATAAATAGCCGGGCAAAGGAACAAGAGATCAGGATCGCCAGTCGGCCACTAGAGACTTTGAAGGAGTACGTTTACCTAGGTGAATTAATCCCAGGGAACCCTGATCATGAGAAGGAAGTTCACAGAAGAATCAAAATAGGTTGGATCGCATACGGCAGACATTGCCAGCTCCTGACTGGAAGCTTAGAATTATTATTGAAAAGTAAGGTGTGCAATCAGTGCATTTTGCCAGTGCTGACATATGGGGCAGAGACTTGAGAATGAGTTAAGTACCACGCAAAGAGCGATCGAACAAAGATTGCTAGGCATAACGTTAAGAGAGTGAAAAAGAGCGGTTTGGATCAGAGAGCGAACGGGTATAGACGATATTCTAATTGACATCAAGAGGACAAAATGTAGCTGGGCAGGTCATGTAATGCGCCGGTTAGATAACCGCTGGACCATTAGGGTTACAGAATGGGTACCAAGAAAAGGAAAACGCAATCGAGGATGACAAAACACTAAGTGGAGCGATGAAATTAGGAAATTCGCGGGCGCTAGTTGGAATCGGTTGGCGCAGGACAGGGGTAAATGGAGATCGCAGGGAGAGGCCTTCGTCCTGCAGTGGACATAAAACAGGATGATGATGATGATGACGACGATGATGATGATGGAGGTGGTGGGCCCCCCCCGAAAAAAAATCCTGGGTACGTGTAGCCTCTATAGTACGTGCCTGCAGGTCACGGATATTTACGCCTGCCTAGTGGCTAAGATGGCGGCGCGCAGCGGGTTCCAGAAGGTGTTTTTTTGTTCTCATGGGTTAACCTAGGTAGGATATTAGGCAGCATAGTAGCAAGAGCTTGGTGGCGCAAGCCACCGCCCCGTTCCAAAGGGGACGCTCATAACATCCATCCATCCCAAGGCATGATGGTGCACACAGGTGCACATTCGACACGGCGCAAATTTTATCGCTAAAGAGAAACGTTTCTTTCATCCATCGAGGTCGCTGCTCTTTGAGGTCGAATGGGTGGTGCAGTCAACTCCAGGAATCCGCTGGCCTTGGCTGCTCCACGAACTTGCTGGTCGAGCCATTATGTAGGAGTTCTGTGGTCGAGGCTGACCTGCCGCGCTCATTTTTCGCTTTCAATGCCCTTTCAGCATGCGGGAGGTTCGCGTTTGAGTGCGCTGCTATCACCATTCGCGGATCCGGGGGATATGCCCTGACCTCTCCCCTCAAAAAAAAAAAAAAAAAAAAAGAGAGAGAGAGAGAAAGAAAGCAACCACCCTAGAAAAATATGTGCGCGGCGACGGCAGGTGACAAACTCGTAAGTCAGTCTCTCCAACTGTTACTGCTCTTTCGCTCTGGAGAGTCAAGAAATTTAAGGTTTAAAGATTATTGAACACGACCCACCACCACATAAAAAAAAATCGCTGTTAAAGACAATTGGCACATCGTAAGCGTTTCTTTTTTTATGTTCTTTATATTAACCACTGACCCTTCACCATCGGAGTGTATACACACAGCCGGTCTGCATACCTTAAAATACTATTGTTCCTTTTATATCGAGCCGAAACTGACCTAAGAGCTGCATCATTGCTGTCTCCGCAAGCCTCAGGAAATCGTAAGCACTCGTGCAGTGTTCATCCTCAACCGCCATCTCACTGTAAGCTTGACCCTGTCCCTGCTCGACAAACCGGCATCCGAGCCTCCAGCTATCCCCGTGCTTGCCTAATCTCGCAAAATGTCCGTCCCACGTTTCCTTGCATCGCTTCGTTTGTAGCACTTCCACGGGTTCATAATGCATAATTTACCTGTACAATTTATAATACTGCTCTACGGTTCGTCTCGTGGTTTACTTAGTGCAAAGCTGTTTCGACAGAGAGCGACCCAGTTGCCCAACAGTATGTGTTAAGCAATCAATCAACGTTGCAAGATAAAACCAGTGAGCACTGCTTAATAGGCCTCGCCACCCATCAATTCGGTGGCGTCCACAAATGTAAACCATCTTTCCAGCACATTCATAGCAGCTACACGTATTCAGGAAGCAGCACGTGGTTCACAATAAAAAAAAAGTATAAAGTTGCCCACATACAAATCCTATAATTATGCATTACTTACACAGAAGTACGTGTTATATCTTTCGTGACAAAAAGAACGAGGGGTACGAAATTCCACACTTGCAACAGGTACCTGAAGGTGTGCTGCCTTGGTCGCGATGGAGAGCGGGATAAAAACGAACACTGATGATGATATAGATGTATTCGATACAAGGTTTTTCTGCCCCTTCCAGAGTGCGCCGCACCCTGCACCCACCCCATCCTCGACTGCACCGGGTGCAAGTCAAGGTGCCGCTCCGGTGCAGTGCAACCTTGCAGCCAGCAAGGGTAACCCGACGCACCACAACCGCCGCCGCGTGCAGCTTTTCTGGATCGAACAGCGTGGCGCCCTTCCCTTTTTGGAGCGCGAGTACATGACCCTGAAATACTAGCAGTATTGCAGAGTTTAATGTAATCTTTTAGGGCATTTAGGATATTCTCCAGGGGTATTTAGGATATTCTCAAGGAAAAGCCTTAGAATGTCCTTGTGCCGGTACCACGCGCCACGAGAAGCAAAAATTACGGATTACTGGTTAAAAAAGACAAGCTTATAAGTTGTTGTCTATTCAAATTCGAAGATTTACGCAAGGTAAACTTAGTTTTTGTTACAATCACCGATCATCAAGTCTCGATGCAAATTCGGGACTCCGACACGCGTTGCGTTTACATTTCGAATGGACCACCCCGTCGCACGCCGGCCATTCGCCGCACGAAAACAAAAAAAAAAAACGGTTGCCAAAAGTTCCCCCTAGCAAACTTCGCTGCAAGACAAACAGAATTTGGTTACTCACGATTTCCCCATGATTAGGTCCGGGCCTCCTCCGCCAGGCCTAACCAGCCTCAAGCCTGAGCTCTTACGCGAGGTCCAAGCTCGCAGGCCAGCCGCCACGGGCGCGTAGCAGCAGACGACAAGTTGAAAATCAAGATGTTCGCACTCACTGTCTACACCAAACGAGCGATCACTGTCAAGGACCAGTGTCGACTGACCGATGAGAGAGAAGTGGTTCTTGAAGGGGTAAGGAAAGGTAAGGAAAGCTCGGTCACGTGACCCGGCGGGCGTAGCCGCGAAAGTCTCCTCCCACCGTGATTGGGAGAAACGTCGCGAGGTGCATGCCGGGAAGCGATAGTCGTAGCGAAACGCGCGGCTTTGTCAGCAGACGAAGGCCGCAAGTTATTCTCCTAATTGCTGAAGCCGGAACGGGGTTTGCGCAGGGGAAGTGTGGGGGAGGGATCTTGAGACGGCGGTCGGAGAGACGGGCACGTGACTCATCCAGAAGTGCGCCCCCCCCCCACCCTCCGCCCCTTACGACCGCTCGAGCCGTCCCGTCCACTATCGCCCCCAAATCCCTTTTGTTATACCGGAGGACCACGTGTTCCCAAAACGAGTCGCCTCGCAGTTCCAGGTAGGGTGCGACACCGGTATGGCCATCCTACCTGAACAGGCAACGAAGCCATGGAAATGCAGCGCGAGAACGTGTTGCTGGACCAAGTTAATTCACACCTGCATGCCTAATAAGCACGCACTTTCGTTAGGGGCAATCTACACGGTCTAAAGGCTCCCTGGACAAGAATTCTTATATCTTCGATTTTTAAATTAAGCGGCGGAATGTGCTTGCTGCTTCGTTGGGACACCACGTGGAGAAGTCGAGTTTTAGCATTTCTACGAGAGTCCATCTTTCCGACGAGAGTCCGACTTTTTTTTTTTTTTTTCGCTGCATTGCTTTCTGTAGCGTGTCTTGCCTTTCGAGATTTCCCTCGTTGTGGGATGTTGGCTTATATAGTAGGCCGATTTAGTCTCACCCTGCCGTATCTATTACAGCTGCCCACTTTTTGACGCGTCTTTTTTTTTTTTTTGTTAATCGGCGTTCTTCCTTCAACTAATTTACTTTTCTTTTTTGTAGACCTTGCCGGCTTGTCAATTACACGTATCTCCTTTTAACACTGCCACGCGACTCATTCGTCAGTGCGTCCGTTGAGATATCGCACATGGGGGTGAGCGATCGTGCGAGTGAGATTTCGAAAATTCAAATCGTTCGTTAACTTCAGTAGTGGTAGTTAAAGGGACACTAAAGCGAAACAATAAATCAGTTTAGTCTAATGAAGCATTGTTTCAGAACCCTGCAAGCAGTCATTTCAAAAAGATAGTTTGATTATTAGATGAGAAAATGAAGGTCCAAGTATCAGTATTTGAATTTCGCGCCGGTACGTCAGCGTGACGTCAAGGATTTCAAAATATGTTTTCGCATTTGGACCGCGTTGACTGAGTAAAGGTTCCCGAAACTTGCCATGTTTAATATTTCCTTCCTTTAGAACACAATGTAGTCAATCTGTACCGCTATACATAATTATTAGACCCTAGAAGATGCCACAAAAATCCATGACGTCACAACCACCAGGTGCGGGAACTTAAGTAGGCGTCGCCACCCGTATTTCGTTCTTGCGCTTTTTCTGGCTTACGAAACGTCTTTTTTATTGTACGAGTGGTGTTTTTGGTGTCGTAGAAAGGTCATTTACTGATGCAGAAGAAATCATTTTTCACTTTAGTGTCCCTTTAAAATGTTTAATAAAATAACCGTAAAAAAGTTTCCGCCCCCCGGAAGCGCATCCTTCTGGGCGGAGGAGGTCGGTTCAGGTATTGTCGAACATTTTTTTTTGAGTCTTGCAGAAATCCGAGTAATGACTGGAATATGAGGCGCCGGACGTATCTCAGGGGAGACCAGTGGGAAGGCGCCATGGCTTTCGACATCCTAAGGCCTCAGGGTAGCGGGGAGGGTGGCTATCGCTCTTCTCCGTTGCTCGGCGAGCACTCCCAGAGTATACGTTGCTGACCCAGCAGCTGGTTCCCCGGACAGGAGCGGCAAGTCAAGTGGCTGATTGCCAGGTCTGGAGGCGCAATGGTATCACTGCTCTTTCCGTTACGATGCGTCGCGGCCATGTTGGCTTCGGCACGGGTACACTTCCCTTCCCTTGGTTGTTGGAGAAGTATGGGAGAGGCCTTTGCCCGGCAGTAGGCGTAACCAGGCTGATGATGATGATGATAGTACTTTCCGGGAGGACCTTCCGAAGCACGGCACTTCGAGCCGCCTTCGCCTCTACCGGGACTGTGTCCGCGGTTCGATCGGGTACATGGGTCGTCAAGCGCTATACGTGTGGTCGAGATCTCTGAGGGTCTGGAAAGAAGCCCGCTTACCAGAGAGTTGGCCATTCGGTTGCCAGCGACCCCGGCATTGACCTGGCATCCGTGCGAGGTGGACAACGTGGCCAGCCTCGTTGGCGATTTGTATCACCGTGGTGTACCGTGTGAACGGCGCCACTGCGCGAGTCCATCCAGGCGCAGTCCCTTATGGAGGCCGGCGAGTGTGCGTATAACAGTGCGAAGAGTGAAGGCTGCAAAAGGATGTTTGAGGACGGCGTCGCATGTTAGGCAGGGCGGCAGGAAGAGTGCATGTAGCGCACTGTGGCTGAAGCTTTGTCACTGAAGGCGGCGTCGGTGTAGACAGCGTGGTGATGTTGAGGAGCGTCGCGAACTCCTGCTTCGTGCCGCCTTGCACCCGCCGTGGTTGCTCAGTGGCTGTGGTGTTGGGCTGCTGAGCACGAGGTCGCGGGATCGAATCCCGGTCACGGCGACCACATTTCGGTGGGGGCGAAATGGGAAAACACCCGTGTACTTAGATTTAGGTGCACGTTAAACAACCCCCAAGTGGTCGCAATTTCCGGAGTCCTCCATTACGGCGTGCCTTATAGTCAGAAAGTGGCACTGGCACGTAAAACCCCATAATTTTTCCTTTAATGCCGCCTTGCTTAAGACAACTACCTCGCTTGCGTATTCGGCATTCAAGTTTCGGGGGATCGGCACAAAGTCCCCGGTCAGGGAACGATCCCACGGAGGAGGGAAAGAGGACAGATGCGATAAGTTCAATGCCCTCTACGGACAGTGATAGAGGGAAGGGCGGGGAGGGAGATATGGGATAGTGTAAAGATCTGAACGCGTCGATCGACTTGGCGGTCTTGGAAGGTTGAACTCAGAGTCTGATAGTTCGTATCGCACACGTGTACCTGTTTACCGCCAGATGTCACGTGGTCGTGACGGTCAAAAACACAGCAGCAAAACTGCGAATGGCGAAGCTAATTTATGGCTAACTCATAGTTCAATGCCTTTCTCTATGGCTAACTCTTCATTGGGAGTACCTGCGCCCAGAGAAGACAGGCTACACTCAAAGCACAACGATGGCGGCGAACACGGTCGGCGATCGTCGAACATCTGCGGGGCAAGCGCGTCGGCTTTTATACATGAGTCATCGAAGGTTCGAGAATAATCGCTGGTGCCCGCGCGTCGCGCATGAAATCAGATTACACAAGGTTCGGTGACAACAGACAACGGATGGTGCCATCGATAACATTCGAGAAACTTCCGATACATGCAGGCGCGTCCTGCGCTGAGCGATAACGTTTAAGCTTAGTCAGCCGGGGAAAAAGTGGTCGCCCAAGAAAGATAAACACGTGCACATGTCAATATCTTGAACTTACAACTGCATAAAAAAAGCAGCAAGAAAAAAAAACTTGTCAAATGGGAGTGCGGTCATCCCAGGAACTTGTAAACGAAGAACAGCTTTCAGTTGTCTGGCACACCGTGCCAAAGACAGCGATGCAACACAGCAAATGATGTCACCAGTATGCGCATAGAGTGCCGTGTGCGCTAATGGGAGTGCGGTCACCCCAGGAACTTGTAAACGAACAACTTTCAGTTGTCTGGCACATCGTGCCAAAGACAGTGATGCATCACCGAAACATGATGTCACCAGAGTGCACATAGAGTGTCATGTGCGCTAAATAAATGCTCAACAAGAGCACCCCGTGCATTGGGTGGCGAGGCTGACGAAGTATAATGAATGGGTTTGCATAACTCGAGACGACAAATTCGACAATTTCCAATAGCGAATCGAATAGCAAGGAACTATGCAGATCCTGCGCACTGTGGGAATCGACGCAGGCGAAGCTTTCTGTGCTGTTTGCTTTGATTGACGGTAGTTAGCGTTGACGGCGAATGTTTCATTTCTGCAACGTTCAGTCCAACACGAGAGTGGCGAGTTGATGTTGAACGTTATTGCTTGCGTGCACCACCGTGCTGTTTGTCTGCGTAGCCTACAGGACACGCAGGGAGAGGTGTTCGCTTGAGGCGTCGTTGCGCGCCATATTTCATGACCGCCGAGAGGGTTGAGCATTGTCATTGCCTCGCACGGCACATCGCATTGTGGTAGACGTAGTAAACTTTAATTGTATTATGCGGCTGCACGGGCCAAAACCAAAATCGAATTATGAGCTAGTTCGGTTGCTTGGGCTAGTTGGTAATTCACGATAAACAACACGTGCAGTGCGAAGGACCACTGCGCGGTGTGTCGTCTCTCGCAGTCCTTGTCCTTCGCTTTATGAGAACAAAGAAAAACTGCGCAAAAAATGAACAAGACAGAGAAAGAACCACACGACACGGGCGCAGAACTCGACGAACTCCACAAGGCTGTGTATATGGACTCGTGGTTTCTCTCTCTCTTTCTCTGTCTTGTTCATTTTTGCGCAGTTTTTCATTGTTCTCATAATGTCACACCAACCAGCCCCTCACCGTACGCTTCTAGACTTGTCCATCGCGCTGTACGTCGTTTTTATAACGGATGCATGCTGTACTGGCGGACACCCGATTAATCTAAGTACTCGCTAAATCTAAGTACACCCGAAAGTGTGCCGCGAATAGACTAGACGACAGGCCATCCACAGATTCGAAGGTCTTGGGAGCCTGGCCTCACAGTTCACTAGCCCAGAAGGCAATTCGAGCTCTTCTTCACGGCAACAGACTGGGAGTAGTCGGCAGTAGACATCCTGCAAGTGGTGCAGGTGGTTCAGGGGTCTCGTCCGCACCTGGCGGCAGAAGAGGCAGGGACCGGCAGGGACAGCTGTGCTCAATGGTATGCTGCTATTGCACTCGCCTCCACGAACTCCACAAGACTCATGTTGTCTCTCTCTCTCTCTCTTTCACTCCCCCATCTCCCTCTCCACGTGTTGAGTGGCAAGCTGGACTCCGTCTGGTAAATCTTCCCGCCTTTCCTTCCTCCACTCTCTTTTTCTTTCTAAGCGCGCGAGCGTTTTCTTTTCTTTTTTTTTTCCGCACCTGTCGAAATGCGGCTGCCGCGGTCGGCATCAAATGCGCGACCTCGAGCAATGACATGGCCGCAAAGCTACCGCGGTGGCACAGAAGTGGTGATTTGACTTGCGACCGCTTCCGTAGCGTCGCCTAGACCCTGCGGTGCGCTTTAATTAATACGGCTTTTCTATCGCACGTCCCGCGTAAGTTGTCCGCTTGACATATTTGCGCGGTGTTTATCATTCAGAACTAGCAGAAACGTGCCGTACCTTAAACTTAAATTTATCCCGTTTCCCCTTAACCCCGCTGTCGTGTCTATAGCGTTCCCTTGCCTCCTCACCTCACCTTTTCCGTATCCTCCCCGCGCCCCTTGTACGGTAACTGCGAGCAATGAGTGGCAAGGCACTCTTTCCACTTGTTTCGCGACTACTCCGGTTCTACCCATGTCTTCGTGAATTGGGAGAGGGAAAGTACGCTCAGTTCTGCAGCCCATACGGGAGCACAGCGCAGCGTACTGCGGATGGGGGGGGGGGAATGAAAGGTGAGAGGATAGAGGGGGAAAGGGAGAGTCCCGCCTCCTCTCTCACTCCTCCCTATACAATTCTATCTTGCTCGCAGGTGGCCTTGCACGTTCGGAGAACGATGAAACAGTTCTGAGAATCGGCGCCGAAATTCCTGCATTGCTTTGGAGGGAGTGGCGGCTAATTGCAGCTGCCAAGGTCAAACCAGCTCCCAAGGTCAAACGATTGCGTCGCGTCTCCTCTCTTCTCTGCCACGCTCTCCTTCCACGTAAACGCACGCTTCTGAACCAACCCCAACGCAGCCCTACTCAAGGCAGCGGCGGCGGGAAAGCCGAAGGAAGAGGAAAAGAAAGTTTCGCTTTTCAAAACCAATAGTTTCATAATGGACATTTCGCACATTCTAACAAGACGTTTCCATGTACGGCAATATATCTTAGGAGGGAGCAGCGGCAAGCAATTTTCGGTGCTGCGTAGTGGGCCGCGGATGGGCGACGGCGTATGCGAAATTCCTTCGCGGTTATCGAACAAAGGCCACGTGACTACACCCAAACGCGAGCAGACGACAGTGCACGTCAAGGTTCACAGGTGCGCCGCCAACAAGAAAAAAAGAAAAGGGGGGGGTGAGAGAGAGGGAGAAAAAGAAATAAAGCATGTTTGAAATAAAGATATTATACGGCACGCAGTGTCCTGGCCAGGACGCCGAAAATAGCACCCGGGAGAAGCTGCGGTGACCGCTCATCCATTTGCCACTGAATAGGAAACAATGCATGCGCTTATCGCAACGCAGGGTCTCGGGGATAAGTAAGCCGTCGTGGAGAGCTCGTTGATTGAGGGTGGCCGATCAGGTGGCGGTCGTTACAGGGTGACCGACGTTGTCCTCGCGTTAATTTTTAAATAAATAGAGCTTGGTGCAAACAGTAACTACACGTTGGACACGTATGCATAAAGTTACGAAGAGAAAGCCCGGCGCGCAAACGTATGTATAACCATTTACACAGGAAGAAGTTAGTGGTAAACGCGCAGGCTGGTACAAAGGTCACAGCTGCGCGTTTAAGGAAAAAGTTGCTGGCAGCATCCTTTGCCTTAAATCACCCATAAATTGTATATTTATAGAAATAAAGGCATTGATGATGATAATGATAACGATGATGGCCTTGATGAGTTTGGCGCATACCCACTCACGGGGATCGGCCAAGAGTCGGGCACGCTTTACTTATGTGTTCAGGTAATGAATTTAATATCTGTAATTTTGTTGCCCGGCCAGCAGACGGTCTACAACTGCCTCTTCGTATCCCTCCTGCGCGCACGGTCCTGCCCAAATTCAACGTAACATAACCCACCACCCCCACCCGGGGCAGGAGCACCGTCCCGGCGCTTGTGGGAATGAGAGCGAACAAGCGGGACACATGGACAAGGTCAATTCGTAGCTGGGATGACGATGGCGTGACAGGGGCGATATCGTAGTTTATATCACTTAGTCGTCATAATACCTGGTACGATCCTGCCCAAGTGCACAGTAACAGTTTAGAAGGATATACTGAACTACAGGGTCTGCATCGGAGCTAGTCGGTACGGCGACATTGTTCTTTTTTTTTTATAAGGCAGGTAAAAAGCAAACAAAATGCAGACAGCGGAAAGAATGAGGACACACAGAACCGCTCCATGAGTCCTCCTTCTTCCTGCTGTCCGCGTTTTGTTTCACCTTCACCCGCCTTCAAATATAAAGGGCTGTCTGTCGAGGGTGTAGCAGCAAACTTGAGCGTGAGTCAACGCGGATACCCCCAAAAGCTATTTCCGGCGCCCCGGCCAAGACACTGCCCGGATTGTCTTTCTTTTTTTTATCGAGACACTATCTATCTATCTATCTATCTATCTATCTATCTATCTATCTATCTATCTATCTATCTATCTATCTATCTATCTATCTATCTATCTATCTATCTATCTATCTATCTATCTATCTATCTATCTATCTATCTATCTATCTATCTATCTATCTTTTTTTTTTCACCTTCGGCGCTTGTTTTCGTTCTCACACAATAATCGTCATCTAACTTGCGTGCTCGTTCCTTTGTCGCGTTGAAACACTCATGCCGTTCGGAACCCGAACAGCAGAGCGTTGGTGGGAGTCGATGCATAAGCGAAGCTCATGACGTTGACCGCGAATGTTTGATTTTCTTCGACTTCTAGCGTAACACGAGAGTGGTGAGTCGATGTTAGACGTTACCTTGCGCGCACCGCTGCTGTTCGTCTGCGCAGCACACAGAACCCACGGGGAGAGGTGTTTGCTTGAGGCGTTGTTGCGCGCGATACATCGTAACCTCTGAGAGGGTTGCGCATACTCATTGCCTCACGTGGGACATCGCATCGTGTGCAGAAGTGTGGATTATGGGGCTGTACGTGCCAAAACCACAATCTGATTATGAGGCACGCGGTAGTGGCGGACTACCGATTAATTTTGACACCACGCTGTTCTCTTAGCGTGCACCTAAATCCAAGTGTACTAGCGTTCTTTGTATTTCGCTCCCGTCGAAATGCGGATGCCGCGGCCGGGATCAAATTCGCCATCGACCTTGAGCAACGTCGTAGCCGCAAAGCTACCCCGGCAGGCTCAGAAGTGTCGATGTTATAACCCTACGTTGCGCTTTAATGCGGCTCTGTTTCCGCATGCCCTGCGTAAGTTGTCCGCTTGACAAAATGCATGGTTTTTTTTATTTTTTAGAAATAGCAGGAACATGCCGCACCGAGCCTTGAACTTATAATTTACCCCACTTGCCCACAACCGCTGCTTCCGTGCCTTGTCGCGACCCTTTCTGGCATCCCCCCCCCCCCCTTCCTTCCTTGTATGGGAAGTGCGATTGAAAACTGGCAAGGCTGTTACTTGTTTCGCGACTGCGTTGGTTCTACGCATTATGTGCCTCCTCTGCCGCTCCTCTCTATAACACCTATCTATAACACTATCTATAATATATACAGTAACACCTATCTATAATACACCTATCTCCAGCCTTCATCTGAGCTTAATTTAAATACAGGGCTTTACATGCCAAAACCACTTTCTGATTATGAGGCACGCCGTAGTGGAGGACTCCGGAAATTTCGACCACCTGGGGTTCTTTAACGTGCCCCTAAATCTAAGTACCACGGGTGTTTTCGCATTTCGCCCCCCATCGAAATGCGGCCGCCGTGGCCGAGATTCGATCCCGCGACCTCGTGCTCAGCCGCCCAACACCACTGAGAGAGAGAGAAGTGGTTCTTGAAGGGGTAAGGAAAGGTTGTCGCTGTTTTCTGCAGCCCTTGCGGGAGCACGGCTCAGCGCCAACGGGGGTGAGGGGGGATAGTGGGAGCTTGCACGTGGGTAGAAGGGAGAGCGCTGAAATTTCTCCCATTTCTGCAATTCCATAGCTTTTGGGGTGGGTCACGGGTGATTACAGTGTTGTCAAGATGGCGACGGTTAGCGAGAGTTTCAGAGGGCATTGTGCACATTCGATGCGCTTCAAAGTGTCTCCCGTCGTCGTATCTCTCATGTATACACGCGCTCTGAACCCCCCTCCCCCCTCCCCGGGACGCTTGTACCAGACGACGGCAAATTCGAAGGAAGAGGCAAAGCAACACATAACTTACTGCAGGTGAAAGTGCGATATAGACTCATGTTTTCTCTCTCCCTCTCTTCCACTCCCCCATCTCCCTCTCCACGTGTAGACTGGCAAACTGGACTCCGTCTGGTTAACCTCCCCGCCTTTCCTTCCTCCCCTCTCTTTTTCTTTCTAAGCGCGCGAGCGTTTTCTTTTTTTTCCCCTCACCTGTCGAAATGCGGCCGCCCCGGTCGGCATCAAATGCGCAACCTCGAGCAAGGACATGGCCGCAAAGCTACCGCGGTGAAACAGAAGTGGTGATTTTACTTGCGACGGCTTCCGTAGCGTCGCCTAGGCCCTGCGGTGCGCTTTATTTATTTATTTATTTATTTATTTATTTATTTATTTATTTATTTATTTATTTATTACATACTGCCAACTGCCTCTTGGCAGTCCAGGCAGGAGTGAGTGTATACAAAGTCGGCACTGCAAGTCAAAATAACAAAAACTTGGGTGACGAGGAACCATAAATAAAGAATGCTTAATGATACAGACTATTGCGTCGGGAAAGTCAGCATGTACAAAATTACAAAAATAGGAAAATGGTGATTCTAAAACGAACACGCTTCATTGCAAAGATTGTACGGCAGCCACAAATGAATCAACCGAGGACATACAAGCGACTTCTTGCGGTAGGGCATTCCCCTCTGCTATGGGCAACCAGCGCTGAAGCTTCGCGTGCCGACAGCAGCGCCGTAACACACAGCCTAGCGAGCGGTAGACACAGTTTCCAGTAGCACACGCAGTGATTTCGTGTCAGCAAATTCACCGATTGTCTTGAGTCACACTTTTCACGGCTCCTCAAACGGCAGGGAACCGACGTGCTAGGACGTAGCAGCGCATGCGCTCTACGCAGCGCGCATGGCCATGGACAGAACTTGGCTGGCCGCATCGGGCTAGACAAACATTGATACAGGCGCACGTTTCTTATCGCTAAATATGTCGTGCCATCTTCGTAGCCTCCCTATCGGACGGTTTCAGCATATTTTAGTAACGCATGAAAAATGTCGTAGCGCCTCCTGGCCAGCGCTGGTTCCCCATAGTTCGAGGGAAAAACGAGAAGCGATAAGCAGTAGTTTTAGTCGGTGGCATCACAATCGTTTTGCTGTGCTTGCGTCTGGTTTCTCTTGTTTTATTGAAATCGATGTATATGTCGGGATCCATTTTTGTTTGTTTATTAACGATATTAAACAAAGTTTTTAAAGAACAAAGTTCTTAAATTAATACGGCTTTTCTATCGCACGTCCCGCGTAAGTTGTCCGCTTGATATATTTACGCGGTGTTTATCATTCAGAAACGTACCGTACCTCAAACTTATCCCGTTTCCCCTTAACCGCTGTCGTGTCTAGCGTTCCCTTGCCTTCTCACCTTTTCAGTGTCCTCCCCGCGCCCCTTGTATGGTAACTGCGAGCGAAGGGTGTCAAGGCACTCTTTCCACTCGTTTCGCGACTACGCCGGTTCTACCCATTTCTTCGCGATTTGGGAGAAGGAAAGTACGCTCCCTATACAATTCTATCTCGCTCGCAGGTGGCCTTTCATGTTCCGAGAAAGATGAATCAGTTCCGAGGATCGGCGCCGAAATTCCTGCATTGCTTTGGAGGGAGTGGCGGATAGTTGCAGCTGCCAAGGTCAAACCAGCTCCCAAGGTCAAACGATTGCGTCGCGTCTCCTCTCTTCTCTGCCACGCTCTCCTTCCACGTAAACGCACGCTTCTGAACCAACCCCAACGCAGCCCTCAAGACGGCAGCAGAAGCGGCCGGGGAAAGTCGAAGGAAGAGCAAAAAGAAAGTTTCGCTTTTCAAAACCAATCGTTTCCTAATGGACATTTCGCACATTCTAACAAGACATTTCCTTGTACGGCAATGAGCAGCGGCGAGCAATTTGCGGTGCTGTGTAGTGGGTCGCGGATAGTCAACGGCGTATGCGAAATTCCTTCGCGGTTTTCGAACAAAGGCCACGTGACTACACCCAAACGCGAGCAGACGACAGTGCACGTCAAGATTCACAGGTGCGCCGCCAAAAAAAAAAAAAGGAAGAAGAGAGAGAGAATAGAGAAATAAAGCATGTTTGAAATAAAAATATGCATGTGTCCTGGCCAGGACGCCGAAAATAGCACCCGCGAGAAGCTGCGGCGACCGCACATCCACTTGCCACTGAATAGGAAACAATGCATGCGCTTCTTGCAACGCAGGGTCTCCGAGATGAGTAACTAATCCGTGGTGGAGAGCTCGTTGATTGAGGGTGGCTGATCAGGTGGCGGTCGTTACAAGGTGACCGGCGTTGTCCTCGCGTTAATTTTTAAGTGAATAGAGATTGGTGCAAACAATGACTTCACGTCGGACACCTATGCATAGCGTTACGAAGAGAAAGCCCGGCGCGCAAACGTATGTATAACCATTTACACAGGAAGAAGTTAGTGGTAAACGCGCAGGCTGGTACGAAGGTCACAGCTGCGCGTTTAAGGAAAAAGTTGCTGGCAGCGTCCTTTGCCTTAAATCATCTATAAATTGTATATTTATAGAAATAAAGGCATTGATGATGATAATGATGGCCTTGATGAGTTTTGCGCATACCCGCTCACGGGGATCGGCCAAGAGTCGGGCAGGCTTTACTTGTAATGAATTTAATGAATTTAATATCTGTAATTTTGTTGCCCCGCCAGCAGACAGTCTACCACTGGCTCTTCGTATTCCTCCTGTGCGCACGGTCCTGCCCAAATTCAACGTAACATACCTCCCCCCCCCCCCCTGGGTGGGGGTGGGGGGGTGGAACACCGCCCCAGCGCGTGTTGGAATGACGGCGAACTAGACAAACAAAGTCAATTCATTATGCAAAATAGAAGTGAGGCGTGCAGACAGGACACAAGAGTAGAGAGGTGGACAACACGAACGCCTCTCTACTCTTGTGTCCTGTCTGCACACCTCACTTCTATTTTGCATAATGAATCCTTACCACCTAGCTCAGCTTTCTGTCGTTCTAAGGTCAATTCGTAGATGGGATGACGATGCCGTGACAGGGGCGATGTCGTAGTTTATATCACTTAACCTTCGTAATTACTAAGCACACGCAGACAAAACATGAGATTCGAAATGCTTTTTAAAATTTATTTCGGTATGGTTAAAATTGATGGAGAAACTTACCTTTGACCTCGTCATTTCTCGTCTCACAGAAGTGACCACTCGTTAAAGATAAGAGAACTTATTTGTAAAACAAACGTCTTCAAGCATTCGTTTTTTCCACACACAATATCACAGTGGAATCAACTACCGCAGGAAATTGCTGATTGTCGCACCGAAGCATCGTTCAGAACATTTCTGCTGAACAAAGCAATGTTTTTTTTTATCAAACCAGCAACATCCTTACCGTCCCCCAAGTACAAACAAAAGTGATGACGTGAGCTTCGGTCAGAACGACGCTCGTTGATTGGTTCCCCTCACGTTGTCCCGTTCCACTCTTTCTCCGAGTGACGTCATCCAGACGTAACAGACAGACCATCCTCTGAGAGGGTTGCGCATACTCATTGCCTCACATGGGACATCGCATCGCGGCAGAAGCATGAAACTTGAATTGGATTATGGGGCTGTACGTGCCAAAACCACAATCGGATTATGGGGCACGTGGTAGTGGCGGACTCCTGATTAATTTTGACACCACGGTGTTCACTTAGCGTGCACCTAAATCCAAGTGTACCGCCGATCTTTGTATTTAGCTCCCGTCGAAATGCGGCTGCCGCGGTCGGGGTCAAACCGCGACCTCTTGCAACGTCGTAGTCGCAAAGCTGCCCCGGCAGGTGTCGATTTGATAACCCTACGTTGCGCTTTAATGCGGCTCTGCTTCCGCATGCCCTGCGCAAGTTGTCCGCTCGACAAACATGCATGTTTTTTTTATTTTTCAGAAATAGCAGGAACATACCGTACCGAGCTTTGAACTTACATTTACCCCGCTTGCCCACAACCGCTGCTTCTTTGCCTTGGCGCGTCCCTTTCTGGCATTCCTCCCCCCACCCCTCCCCTTCCTTCCTTGTATGGGAAGTGCGATCGAAAACTGGCAAGGCTGTTACTTGTTTCGCGACTGCGTCGGTTCTACGCATTATGTGCCTCCTCTGCCGCTCCTCTCTATAACACCTATCTATAACACTATCTATAATATATAACAGTAACACTTATCTATAATACACCTATCTCCAGCTTTCATCTGAGCTTAATTTAATTGTGGGGCTTTACGTGCCAAAACCACTTTCTGATTATGAGGCACGCCGTAGTCTCCGGAGGAATCCGGAAATTTACACCAGCTGGGGTTCTTTAACGTGCCCCTAAATCTAAGTACACGGGTGTTTTCGCATTTCGCACCCCATCGCAATGCGGCCGCCGTGGCCGGGATTCGATCCCGCGACCTCGTGCTCAGCAGCCCGACGCCATAGCCACTGAGCAACCGCGGCGGTTTTTTCCGTTGAGCTTGCACGTTGGTAGTGAGGCGAGCGCTGAAATTTCTCCCATTTGTGCAATTGCATAGCTTTTGGGGTGGGTCTCGGGTGATTACAGTTGTCAAGATGGCGACGGTTAGCGAGAGTTCCAGAGGGCATTGTGCACATTCGATGCGCTTCAAAGTGTCTCCCGTTGTCGTATCTCTCACGTATACACGCGCCCCTCCCCCCCCCCCCCCCCCTGACGCTTGTGCCAGACGACTCGTGTAGCAGACGGCAAATTCGAAGAAAGAGGCAAAGAAAGCTTCGTTGAAAAGAAAAAATAAAAATAAAAAAGAAGGAAAGAGACAAGGCAGGGATGTAGGGCTGAGTGAACAAGACTCGGGAAGGAAGGGTGGGACATGCGACAGAGCGCTAGCCTTCAACCGACGAGCTTTATTCAGAAAAAAACGTCCCAAGAGGCAAACGGCGGCCTCTTGGCATGTTTCTCCGAATGAGGCTTGTCAGCTGAATTCCAGCACCCGGTCCAGTGCCATCTTTTTTTTTTTAAGTCTTGTTCGCGCTAGTAACTAGTTACGTACATCATCCGAGGACATCCGAGGAGTACTAGGAACTGATCGCGAAAAAAAAAAAAGAGCTAGGAAAAGCAATGTAGAAAGAAAGAGTATATACCGGTCTGTCCGTTCCCCCAGATGAGTATATGGACATTCCTTCAGCATCGTCCACGTATTCGCCGTGACTGAGTTATCGTTTAGCTATACTGTAACCCACGTGCACCTCGACGAAACGACAGCTTTTCCATGCGTTCGTTTGTGGCGTGCGTGATTGTTGTAAATCTGTGGATACAATATCGACTCTCTCTCTCAGAGGCTCCCGTTCACGAGAAGAGCCGATGCACGATTGGATAAGGGCGACGCGTATTTCATAAAATGGAACGCTTTGGAAGAACTGGTTCCGAACTCAGCACAGGACTTTCGAGCGCAGGGTTTCGAACCCCAGACCCTGTGCTTGGCGACAGAACAGGAAGAGCCCCGTTTACCCCGACTTACACGCGAGCGGGTCGAGTTCCGACTTGCATACGTTTACATGCATATATCATATTGACCGCAAGAAAGACGGGGACAGAGGGAGAGAACACATGAACAGCACGGGCGGTACATTCAACTGTTTTATTCACAGCAGCCCGTGGGCGTATATAGGCAACAAGAACATGCGCAGATCGCAGCAAACAAGAATACACATCAGCTTAGCGTGGCAACCAATTAATAAAAAAATCTATTTCCGATTGAAACAACCTAATGGAGGTATCGCTAACACATTCTTGGCCTTTCTTTTTTATGTGATAAGCCTCCATCAGTTCACGTGCCGTCTGGTCATGCAGTCTGGTCTGGTCAGTACCGCCCGTGCTGTTTATGTGTTCCCTCCCTCTGTCCCCGTCTTTTTTGCGGTCAATATGATATGCAGTAAATACCAACTAGGCCAAAGTGAAGTTCTTCTACATGCATATCGCCAGACATACGAGCTGGGCGATCCAGACGGCCCACCCCTTCGCTGGCGGGTTCATATTGAACTCGATCGCATCGACGTTCGGTCGACCCGACGAGTTCGTGACGTCACACCCACGTTCACACTGACCAAAGTCCAGCCGCTAAGTATTCAACCTCTTCCCGGCAAACGAATGAAAACAGAGTTGTTGCCAGAAAGCCGCGCGGGAACACCTGAACCGGCATGCGTGTTGTCTAAAAGGCCAATAGGTTGAAGTTCGGCGCGAGCTGATTGCCTTCGTCGACGTCTTGTCTTCAAAGCCGAGCGCCAGAAATGTTCGCCGCGGAACGTCCAGTGAGTGCAGTGAACCCGCGTTTTGAGTGCGTCTACGCGAACAGCTGAAATTTTACAATAAAACACGTCCCCGTGACTCTGTGTACTTTAGAACGCGTCCGCTTTTAATGAAGAGCTGCTGGTAATGAAGTCACGGATCCGATCGCTTCGTCGTGCTAGCAGACGACGCAAGCAGGATTCGTACACACTGTCTCGTTCCTTTGCCGTCATCGTCGTCTGCTCGCGCTGTTACCGTATTTACTCGCGCTGTTACCGTATTTACTCGATTCTAAGCACCCCCTTTTTTTCACGATCGCGATGCCCAAAGTAAGGGGGGGGGGTGCTTAGAGTCGAAAAATCTAGAATCCCCCCCTCCCTCCCTCTTTACGCTGCGACATCAGACGAGACGAGACAGGGGCGAGAAATAACATAAACAACGGCGGGAGTCCGGCGGTACGACGTACTCGCGCCGCGGACGCCATTCCACCTCGGGACTCCGACAGCTCCGGCTCGATGACAGAGTCAAGCGCGCCTGGCGGCCTTGGCTACGCGCTCTGCTAACAAATAGGGGGGTGCTTAGCTGCGGATGCAAACTTTTTTCCCAATTTTTTTTGCGGAAATAGAGTTGAGGGGGGGGGGTGCTTAGAATCGCGAAAATACGGTACTATACGGAGGTACGGAGTAGGCGACGCTTTTTCTCCATGTCGGAGTCGTTTGATTTTTGTCGCCTCTGTACAAGGGCTCACGAAGCAAAATTATTCACGGTAAAATGATTCCGTATATGTGTCATGACATTCCGCACGTTTCGACACCCATGTCAACACGTTTAATACGCCCAGCGGAAGCTGCTATCAAAGCCATTATTATAGATTCTTCAGGACGTCATTGTAGACTTGGGTGGAGGACACCCAGGAGGCGTCTGCTGTTTCTGAGAGCAATTCCGCCGGGACTATGCAGACGCGCGAAAATCGCAAGTTGAAGTCCGTAAGCTCTGCTTGTATAATAACACTATGTAGATCGTTTCGTCTGCACTGAGTTTGCACTTGCTGGCGCATCGCTTGAGGATCAGAAGCTTGCTTACCGTTCCACGTCTACTGGGAGCTTGAGCACCGGTTTCTTTTTAGGCCCCATCCTTTTAGGCGCGGTCCTAAAGGGCAGCTCTTCACAAGCGCTGCATAATACGATCGTTTCACTGGACTGAGGGCGTGAGCCCAGCGTGTGCCAGATGTATATATAGCCTGGAGGATACCCGGCCCAGCTTTGTAAGGGTCATGTGAGCTGAGAACACCGAGATATATATGGGAGAATACCGCGATTAGTGAATTGTTGGCTTTCTTAATTGATAGAGACAGAGGGAGATAGTGCGGACCGCGTCGATTAGCAACGAGTATACGGCTCTCTTTGTCCAGATAGCCCCCCCGTCCCGTCTTATCATTCTTTTTTTTTTGCAGTGCGTCTTATATAGTTGCCGGATTTGCCTTCTTTAGCGTATATATATATATATATATATATATATATATATATATATATATATATATATATATATATAGAGAGAGAGAGAGAGAGAGAGAGAGAATATTTCTTGAGATGTCATCTTGACTTAGCTTATATGCGTATCTCTTTTCACCCTGCCGTATCTACACGGGTGCAGCTTTTCCTGAAGCGTGTTTTCTTTTTTTTCTTTTTTTAATCGGTGGTCTTTCTTTAACCAACTGATGGATGATAGTTTTCTTGTGGACCTTTTGTCGACTTGTCAGTTAGCTAGGCCTATCTTCTTTAGTCGCATTCTCACGTGACTCACTCGTTACTGTCTTCGAAGCGATATATAGCACACCCGTCCGAACCACCGTGTGAGTCGGGCTTGGAGAGGCGAAATCGTTCGATAGTTCAAAGGTCAAAGACCTCGATGGGTGGGAAAAGGGAGTGACATCGCCACTGACTCAAAATGCGATTACTTATACCTTATTTGATTCGTTTATAGTGCACGAAACTTGAAAATTGCCGCATTTGCTTTCTTCAGCGCGCACACACACACACACTATATATATATATATATATATATATATATATATATATATATATGTAGACATATAATGAGAAGCCAACAAACACTGACACCAAGTACAACATAGGGGAAATTGCATGTGCTTAATAAATGAAAATAAAGTAATGAAAAATTAATGGAAATTAAAGTGGATGAAAAAACTAATATGTTATGTCTAATAATTATCGGGCCCCTCGGTTAACCCCCTTTCTTCTCGTTTATATATATATATCAGATATGCACCCCCCCCCTCCCCCCACCCTCCCCGCCCACGCCACCACACATTCCTAAAGCGCCGCAAAATCAATGTTGAAACTTGACAGCTATTCGGCGGTGAACGTTTTTCTGCCTTTTTCACGCCTTCTGGATGGCGGTAGTTATCGGCATCTCCTGGGGTGCGAAGGCCAGTTTCCTCATCGATTCGGTGTCCACGCGATTAACTCGAGATGCATTCAGTTGTCACCGTCTTTTCGACGGTCACGCGCATCGCTGTTACTTCGTTAGTTCAACCTTCTTTGTTTAGATTTATCCAGGGACCAGGAAAGGGATTCGGTTCGTGGTCAGCTGGTCTGCACGCTCGTGGAACGAGTTGCGGCCGGAGAAAACGCCAATGGCGTTTAACTTTTCCTTTTGCTTCATTATTTCCTCGAGTAACGGCTCACAGCGGTGCTGACAGATTGTCGGAACCATATACCCGCGATATGGGTTAGATAAGGTGGAAAATAATACGAGGCAGCGTCCATCATCAAACCCTGCAATAACACTTAAACTCATAGGCAATATGACTGTCACCCGTTAACTCGTCTGGTTTTTTTCCTCGTTTCGTGCAAAATTGCCAATTGGAAACAAGAGTCGCAAGGAGTTGAGAAATGAGGCGGTCCGCTAAGGGAGACAGCCAAACAGGAAGGAAAGCGAAAATTAACATATTTAACCGCTGTTTTTGAGAATATCTTTTTATTTAAAAAGGAAATAGAACAGAAAAGGAAGTGGAGAACAGTTCCGTGTGGTCTGAATGGCGCTTCTATACAGTTATCATTCGAGCCACCTAACGTAGCCACTTCTCTGCTGTGCTTATTTGGGTGTTTTTCTAACCTTCCGCGGTGGGCGTTGTTATGATTGGGGGCTCAATCCCATCGCTCGTGATCCGTTGTCAAGATTGGAGTCGGGCATGAATTAGAAGGTAGCTGGCCCATGCCGTCGTCCAGCTTATCCACGCTGATGACGTTGATGAAGGGAAGGACTGCTTCTCATCGAGAACGAGGAATATGGGTTTATTTACAGTATTTATATCAGTCTAACATGGCTCTTTGAGAAAGTACATCAGTCTAACGTGACTTCTTGTGAGAGAGTGACCTGAGCAGCCGCACAACAGCGGTTTTTAAACACTCGGTCCTCTCCCGATACAAGGTGATCCGAACGTTCGTTTCGTCATCGCAAACTAGCCGCCTCCTAGCAGGACGGTCTACTCACACAAATGCACATACGTTCGAATGTCCGTAGCCGACGTTAGAGGGGCCCCGTAGAACTCGGAGCCTAGAGTTACTGTATATGCTACCACAGGTAGCATATACGGTAACATATACGGTAACATAAAGCCTGCGGTAGCATATACAGTAACTCTATCGGAGCCGTTCCGGGTAGCGCGCTGTCCTGCGTCCCGGTCGGTGCGTAGGAAAGGAGTGTCCGTCGACGTTCCCGCGGCAGCTCCCCCCCCCCCCCCCCCCGTAGGAGATCATGTCCTGCTTTGTCGTGTTGCGCACAAAGCCTGCTTCGTCGAACTCCTCCAGTCACAACGCATCCTAGCTGAACCGACGGAGAGTGGAGGATGCGCGTATCGGTATCGACACAAAGTCGACTTCGCCACGCCGTGGCTAGATGTTGGCGGCGATGGCTCCAGAGACGTTGCTTCCACAGTCGCAACTGGTTGGCAAAACTTGCACTGCAGCTGGCCGTTCTTAACAGCGTGGCGGCGTGCTCCCGAGATGTTGCTTCCACAGTCGCAATTGGTTGGCAACACTTAGCGTAGTACGTCTAGAATCGCAGCGTCCAGCACCTTACGCGGTTGTACGGGACTGGCAGCCACGCGTCGTTACGTAACTTTCCAAATAACAATACGAGTCAGTTGTGGCACTTCCACTTCGTAGAGCATAAACGAGGGATCCAAAAGAACTGCGATTGCTCCCCAAATGTATATTTCTCTATAATTCATCCAGAGCTAATTAAAAAAAACGCTACTATAGCCGGATACAAACTAAGCCTGCAGTGAAGCCCCGCCCACGCCCTCATAACCACCAGCCACTGTTCCTCCGTGAGGCTGCTAATAATTCGTACTTCAAACTTTTCCTTTTACCCAAATAAGGCAGTTATAACCGCAAAAATAAAACTATTAGTGCGTGATCTTATACCTTTTGCCTCGCCTGTAATAGTGGAATGGCCAAAGCCCAATTCTTTATTGAACTGAAATAACATGCTTGCTTTGCTGCAATTATTTACTGTCAAGTTTGTCTTCAGTTGTTAGTGAAGTTTCATGAGCAAAACGGTTTCACCAGTGAAGTGAACGGCACCGCAGACTTTTGAAGAGTGAAATGCTCAGACTCCATACACTTTGTCCATGTCTGTTGCAGACCTCATTGCTTCCGCCGATGAAAAGACTCTTCAAGAATAGCAGACGGCCCGGAAGTACCAAGAACGACGCCATTTTGAAAAGGCCGCATGACAACGATTTCGTCTGCGCGGTTTGTGTGCCTTGGTTACCAACTGCTGTTTTTGTAAGTTGTATTCTACTAAAGTAATCATTATTTTACACTTTGGCTTCTTTATTTGTTCTTGGCAGTGTTCTTCCTGCGCTTCTTTCCTACGCAAGTCCATTTGACGTAGTTCCTTTTTTGCCAAGCAAAGGAGAGGTGCATCGCACAAGCGTACCTGTAAAATATACCTTATTTCATTTCTCCTTTGTGGATTTACGCGTTTTTACGTCGAATGGTGGACGTTATTCACATTTGTACTAGTAAAGTACCCCCCCCCCCCTCATTTGCATAGAAGTTACCTTGAGTTGCGCCCCCCCCCCCCAAAATAAAAAATTCTGGGTACGTGCCTGACACACACACACACACACACATATATATATATATACCTCCCAAATGGTTTCTCAAATAAACCCTTTGGCTTCAGTCCCCAGCAGCTGCGGGAGCACCTGACCGAGGCGGCAGTCAGACCTGTAACGCAGCAGATGATGCTAAGAATCTCTGGCTCCGGGCAGGCCGCCAATGGAAACTGACCTTTGCAACATTTAATTGCCGATTTCTGTCGAGTCCTGCTGAGGCTAGCTTAGCAGGACTCTTTGAGGGACTATCAGATATTGTTTGGGATATCATTGGCCTTAGTGAGATTAGAAGAACTGGTGAGGCTCATACATTGCTGAATAACGGACATGTCCTCCGCTATAGAGGTCTCCCAGATAAGAAGCAATACGGGGTAGGATTCCTAATCCATAACAACATAGCGGGCAACATTAACGAATTCTACAGCATTAATGAGAGGGTAGCTGTAGTCGTAATCAAACTTAATAAGAGGCATGGATTAAAGGTAGTACAAGCCCACGCTCCAACATCGAGTCACGACGATGAGGGAGTAGATAAGGTTTATGAAGATGTTGAATTAGCGATGAGGAAAGTGCAAACTCGGTATACGGTAGTAATGGGCGACTTCAATGCAAAAGTGGGGAAAAAGCAGGCTGGTGAACGAGCAATTGGCAACCAGGGCATCGATTCTAGGAACGCTAGAGGAGCGATACTGACAGAATTCGCAGAAAAGAATAAGCTTCGAATAATGAACACCTTTTTCAGGAAGCGTAGCAACAGAAAGTGGACCTGGAAAAGCCCCAATGGTGAAAAAAGAAATGAAATTCACTTCATACTTTCTGCTGATCCCAGCATAGTGCAGGATGTAGAAGTGATAGGTAGGGTAAAGTGGAGTCGGAGTGGTAAAGTCGGAGGCAAGGCGCCAAGGCAAACAGTAGGCAAGCTCTCCCAAGTAACAAAGGGCCTAATAAAAAAACGACAAAGAGTGAAAGCGTCCAACTGAAGAGGAGATAAGATAGAACTCGCGGAACTGTCAAAACTGATCAACAAGGCGAAAATAAGTGACATTCGAAACTATAACGTGAGAAAGACTGAAGCCGTAAAAAATGTACGCAGCCTGAAATCAGTGAGAAGCTTGGCATAGGACAAACCAAGATGTATTCACAGAAAGATAAGCAGGGTAATTATCCCACGCGTAGGGAGTGCTTAACGCCTGCTTCACCTCCACCGCGGGTGGAGCCGGCATTGCACTATCTTCGGGATCGGCCCACGCGTAGGGAGTGCTCAAAGGGACACTAAAGTGAAAAATGATTTCTTCTGCATCAGTAAATTACCCTTATACAACACCAAAAACACCACTCTTACAACGCTAAGACGTTACTCGGATTACTCGGACTTCTGCAAGACTAAAAAATGTTCGACAGTATCTGGACTGACCTCGTCCGCCCAGAAGGATGCGCTTCCGGGGGGCGGAAACTTTTTTACGGTTATTTTATTAAACATTTTAAAGGGACACTAAAGTGAAAAATTATTTCTTCTGCATCAGTAAATTACCTTTCTACAACACCAAAAACACCACTCTTACAACGATAAGACGTTTGGTAAGCCAGAAAAGCGCAAGAACAAAATACGGGTGGCGACGCCTACTTAAAGGGACCCTGAAACGCTTTTGACGATTTTCTACAAACGTACTGAGTCCTTAGAGTAGGTCCTCCTGATCATTAATTGACACATCTAAGTGCTCTGCGTAAAGCGTGTAATTTATTATAAGGTTTTAAAAATGCACATCGCTGCCGATCGCAGCGCACTGCTCGGCGGAATTTTAAGCCGCCCCTACCCGTATGACCGAAATCACCCATATTACGTCAGTGGGGCGAGCTATCTGATTGGCTGACCAGGGCGCGTGATCGATAATTTTTCCAACTTTATGGTAAACAAATGATCTTCGTAGTAGTTGGAATGTTAGTTAATTTGTTTTTATGAAAAGAAAGTAACATAAAGCGAATGCACAAGAACAATTTTTCAGTACACTTAAGCACTTCCGGCACAGAGCAAGTGTCGTCTGCTTGTGTTACAACGTACTCCATTTTGACAAGAGCTCTGCGGTCAGAGTCGGTCTCAGTCTTTTCGCGAGCACTGTGATTCGACTTTGTTGCCTTGTGGACTGCAAACGTAGCGACTGGCAATATGTCAAGCTGCGACATCGTGTCCCTCTGCAAGGCAGCGTACGAGCGAACTGGCTGCTGCGCATCGGGCTGCCGCTATCCGATCGGCGCCAGGACTCCCGCGTTTGTGGCCGTCACTTTACACCGGAAGATTACGAACGCAATAGCGTTTCGCGAGTCCGGTATTAGGGCAAACGCAAGCGCAAGGGGACAGGGTCTGGCCGCTTAACTGTGCCGTAACGGGATGAGCCATGAGATCAGAAGAAGGGAAAATGTGAATGCCTGCACGGTGCAGCCACCTGGTGGCATGGAGCTCAACCATACGCAGTAGCAGCAACGAAGCGTATTCTTTGCTGCTGGTGCGTATTTCTCGCAGGAGTGTAATCATCAACACGTTGTTTTTATCAATGTTTAAAATGTTTAACACTTGGTTAGAGCAATATTAGCGCTTTGTTTGGCCGGTTAAGCGCTGCGCCAACAAGTGTCTGGGCCGTGCAGATCGATCAGGCCGCTCACGTACGTCTACGCCAAAGTTCCTTCATCAGCTTCAGTTTAAGCCTCCAGTCATGCGCCGAAATGACCAGCTTGCCTGTGGTTACCGGGATACCAGACAAGTTCGGAGCTATGACAGAATGCTCGCAACGCACGCTGCTTCGATAGCTCTCGCTTGGGGTCCACGGCCAAGCGGCTAGCGGAGAGGTATCGCGCGGGCGGGGGCGGGCTCCAAACAACCGGAAGTGGAAGATGTGACGTCGCATCGTGACGCAGGCCCAGTAAAGGCGGAGCTTAGCCCCGCTCGCTCGGCGAACGAGTTGAGGAGGAAAAGCATGGCTGGGGAGGAGGGTAACTTCTAATCGCTTGTAGCTCCATTAATACGTAACGCTTCACTTAAATTGTGGTGCGAATGTTCTACTTAAGCTGTACCCTACGCGTCTACAAAATTTGTCCGAACCGTTTCAGGGGCCCTTTAAGTTCCCGCACCTAGGGGCTGTGACGTCTTGGATTTTGATGGCATCTTCTAGGGCCTACTAATTTTACATAGCGGCATAGATTGACTACATTGTGTTTTAAAGGAACCAAATATTAAACATGGCAAGTTTCGGGAACCTTTATTCAGCCAACGCGGCCCAAATGCGAAAACATACTTTGGAATCCCCGACGTCACACTGACGCACCGGCGCTGGGGTTTCGGCGCGAAATTCAAACACTGATACTTGGACCTTCCTTTTCTCATCTAATAATCAAACTATTTTTTTGGAATGACTGCCTGCAGGATTCTCAAACAATGCTAAACAGTCTAAACTAATTTAATGTTTCGCTGTAGTGGCCCTTCAACGCCTGCTTCACCTCCGCCGCGGGTCGGTCTGGCGTTGAACTATTTCCGGAATCGGCCCACGTGCGGGGAGATTTTTTTTTTTTTTTTGCTTACCACAACGACACGAAAATTTCATCGGACGGTAGAGGTATGCAGCTTCGCTGTAAAAACCGGTTTTGTGGAAAAACTGGTCATGCGGCTATTCGATTCAACGGTTTTTCGGATTTGAAAACCAGATAACCGGAGTGATTGGTTATTCGGTTAGTAGTATCCGGATATTCTCACAGACGGACATTTGTTCTTCTGTACTTGTGCCGAAATTACCTCTCTTCCTTTCTCCCATTCTTATTTTAACCGTTATTTCTGTGGCCGCTGTTGCAAAGCCGACATCTGCTATGGTTAACCTCCTTACCTTTGCTTTTTGAAACACAAAATATTTGTGAATTAATAAAGGGAAAAGGAGACATCCACCCAAACGTAGCAAATTGCTACAAAGGAAGCTTACTTCTCTCCACCTTGCGGGTTTCCGGACAACTATTACACCAAATATTCGTGTCCGAATATTCGAATATCCGGCTAACCGGTTGTTTAAATCGGATATCGTGAATATCCGTTTCTTGAAAACCGGATAGCCGGTTTGACGGATGTTTACAAGCACTATGCACTGTTCGCATCACTTTGTTGGGCGCTTGCAGCCTCTGCCTTCGTGGGTATGAGCCACTGCATTTTTTGCTTGCTTATCGGTGTATGAGCCATTGCATCCTTCTTACGTGACGGACGGACAAAATTCTCGTTGGTTAGGCGCATATAAATTTTTACGCATTAAAAAAAAAGATGGCTGCCATTGCACTCGCATTATCGTCGACATTCCTCGTGAGATAGGTTCTGCGAGAACTTTTTTCTCTTATTTCCCTCCTTTTTTCTTTTCGTTTTCGGGTGACTGGACTCCACAATTACGGTACGGAGCCTAGAACGCCACGAACAATTAATTACAGCACTCCCCCCCCCCCTCCCTTCCTCTCTTTCAAGCGACCCGTTTAACACGGGTACCAAGTAGCGGAGGTGACGATCACGTGGTACAATAAAGAAAACAATAAATAAGCTGGGGAGCGCGCCAGTCAACCAAGTGCGGCGGTTCAAGGTCACGCACAATAACCGTGTGGCTGACTTCTCTTGGAAACGCTGGGGAACGTTCGTCACTCTTGTCTTTAACGCCCGGTGCTCGACTCAGAAAAAATAAGAAATGGACGCGTCAGCGGTAATACCGGCAGATATTAGGTCCAGAACTACAGAAAGTTGAGCTGGTTGCTATGGGTTGATCGTGAAAGAAGTTAAGGCGTACAGACACAAGAGAAAAGAACCAGACAACTCTGCGACTCTCAAGACAACTCTTCGGTTCTCTTCTCTGTCTGCAGCCTTCTTTCAGGTATTAGGTTTAGGCGACTTCAATAGTCTTATTTTCTGTTCTTTTTTTTTTTTCACGTCCGAAGCCGAGCACAATCTTTTATAGTGCGCGCGTTTTTGAACCGGGCAACGAAATTAATTATTCGCTTCACTGTCGGGACAGCTAGCTAATAATTCAATAAAAACGAAACAGAAGTACTCCTTCAAGAGATCTGACTATCTCGTTACGAGAATGAACATTAAAGACAATGCTGAAAACTAATAGCACAGCTCGCGAAATAATGCCACAGAGTAAATCAAGCCCATGACCTTACAGACTTCTAAGCGTGATATACTGACGTTTAGCTCGCACAACTCGAACATCAATAATTTGAAAGTGGTTTACATTTTATATGCGCTTTTGCTTAACACATATGGCACTGCGCCTCATATCCGTGATGAGGTGATATTCCGCGTAAAGTACTATTGTTTGTAAGGAGCTGGCGCTCCGTAAATTGTTACGCCATACGTGATAACTGATTTTCCTATATGGCCGCACAGAGCAAATTTCCTTTTATGGCAACATGATTCCGTACGTCATGATCCCGTAACAACGCACGCTTTGACTCCCGTCAACACGACATGGGTCAGTACAAGGCAATGTGAGAGTCATTCTTAAAGTTTAGGAAGTAAATGGCCACGAGTATGGAAGACCCTCCTGGAACAGCATTTTTTTTTTATGGGGTAACGTGCACTGGGTTAACCGAGTGTTCAATAATCGTAGTGGTTCTATGATTCTTTTTTGAAATTCCCGCGTCCAAACGTGAGCGAGCGAGATCGATTTTCCCGTCGTTGGTTCTTTATTCTACGGCCGCACATTGTGAAATCTACGTGATATGTCTGGGCAATTTCACGGTGATGAATGGGGTGGAATCTTTGGACGCGATGCTTCGTCAATTTTTTTTTTTTTTTTCAAGCCGGCGTCGCATCCGACAACCAGCTGATCGTCATCATCATCACCATGGGAACGGCTGGCCCAGTCGGTGCGGTCGCATCAGTCGCATGCGAAACGCGGTGATCCGTTTTTGGGACGACTGCTGGCGTTGTTGCTCGTTTTGTTATATCCCGTCTTTTGCTCTGCACCAGAAAGCAAGCGTAGAACACTCAAAGATATCCGAATGTCTACTGACGTATGTCCTTCGTGTGGCGCCTCTGCTGTGACCGAAGAAAGCGGCGATGGAGTAAGTGACATTCTTCTCGATTTTGCTGTCCCGAATCAGTCATTCTGCTGCCTGTTTACAGCACAGTCGTAGAAGCCTGGCTCGCTGTTTGTAATGCCATTTTGAGACATTTTCTTCTTCTGATGTGTCTGTGAACATTTTATTCTCGGTGTACCGCCGTCTAACCTATTTTGTTTCTTTAGGAAAGGTATTCATCGTATATCGCGCTAAAGCTTGTTGTAAACTCATTTTGATGCTTGTATGACCGTGACGTTAACGTCAGGTCAAGGTCAAGTTGTTCCAGATAGCCTGGAAACTTATTTCTATATAAGCAACTGCCTGCCTATACCAGGAACGGGAAAGAATGTTCCGCTTTCTCCTCTAGGAGGTTAAATCGTTTCGTGATCGGCAGTAACAAGCATATTTTGTTCGGTGTTGCCAGTAATGTATGCTATTTCTATTCCTTACATTTGCAAACAATGAAGTGTATTTTCTTTCTATCGTTTGCATTATTGTGTCGCCTGAATCTATGCTTAGAGTCCCTTAGCTCTCTACCGTTTCTTAGGCAAATAACTTTTTGTTGTAATTGCTGTTGAGGGTCTTGGTGGAATCCCTGTTTTTCGGACCCCCTTCTGTATATTTCTCAGTATGGGTAACTTTGTGTGTGTTAGTACAATGAGCTCACAGTAATATGTGAAACGAAATAACACCGTTGCATTGAAACATTGCCGCATGGGACAATGGATGAGATGCCAATGTCTGTGGCTTTGTAATGTAGGCAGAGACCAATAAAAGAAAACAAATACATACATTCCAGCCCTTCAATTGATAAGGAAATGAATTAAATACAACAGAAAAGCCACCGGGGTGGCAGCTTGGGTACAATGGTATTCCATTAGGACGATCAAAGTGCGAACGGTACATAGACATGAAAAGACACATACACACACACTCACACAGGCGCTACTTTGAACAGTTTATTTTTGCAACCCTGTTGCTTCTTTATGCATGAAAGACATCAGCGTAACCTTAGCTCATCAATGGGCAGTACAGGAAGCAACACTTGATACCCTATCAATTCTAAGTACCCATCAGCTCACATGAAAGCCAAGTTCTTTCGCTGTTAGTGCAACAGATGGCATGCTTGCACACATTTCACCGAGTTTTTCAATCTCTTCCGCTTCGATAATCTCTCTAGTAAGCTGATTCTTGCTTTGGCCAAGAATATGGCACGTATCAAACAATGGATCACAGTGTCATGTCTTATAGTGAATTTCAGTACCTTGCAAACTTGCAACAGTGCTCTCTGACCCAATCATTTAGGCAGCGGCCAGTTAATAACATAACTGGGGTCACATGGCATGTGACGAACCCCACACACAACAGAAAAGGGCTGCTGAAACTAACAACTTGACAAATAAGCAGTTTTTGTTATTTGGACCGCTACGTGGCGACAAGAAACATGTTGCTAGTCAATTCAAAGGCAGAACCTCTGCAGCTGTAAACATGTTATCAAGTGTGATTATTTGGCTTCCAAGCAAAAGTCCAGTCCTATACATAAGGTGTGATTCACTGCTTCTAGGCCATGTCATGTACGGTCTCAGGAATGAGTGGGTTCTTTTAATCGCCTGTAATGCACATTTATGTGTAAACCGCAGTCTGTGCTGTCACATGATCATAGCTGCGAATGCTGCAAATTTGTAACCATTTTACAATGTTGCTGTGGAACGAGGACATATTAAACATTTTTTAATCATTAAGCACTAAACAATGACATCACTTTCCATGTCTGGTTCCTTAGGTGAGCACATATGGCAGATAACTCCTGGTCGATAATTTCAAGTCGTTCAGTAAGAAGGCCTCATTTTTTAGGCAGCCCGTATATGTATTTGTTGTCTCAATGTGAGCAAAGAAATTTGTTGTTTGGCCAGTCTCACCATGTTTGTATCCCTTTCGAATAATCTGTGGTACTTTAGTACCGTACTTCTGTCCTTCCATGAACACCTTGTTCACTATGCGTCTGTTAACACGCTGCTTCTTTGTTTTGCTACAGTCATTTTGTGCTGCGCCACATGATTGAAGCTGTTGTTTCTTATTGACAAGCTCCTCAATTGACCGGACGTACCTTTGCAAATGACATGACATGCATTTATCCAATCATGTAAATAAGCTTCTGTTTTTTAACGAAACCGACTCCTTGCAAACTTGGTATTTCACTTTCTCTAGAAATGAGAACACATTCGATTTGGTATTTGCAGGTCAATTTCGATATGATTTGGAAATTTTGCTGTACCAACAACCCAAATTTTCTCCGCATATTTATAAGCAGCTTAAAAGTGCAAAAAATGTGACAGATATTTCTTCTGGTAGCACACACACCTGTAATCTAATACTTCTGTACACCTGTAATACACCTGCAATACATCTTAATACACCTTAATACACCTGTAATCTAATCTTCCTGTTGTGTACATTCTTCCATGATGTGGGACAGACTTGATTCTAACGGTGGGGATATTATTGGTTAAGCTCGTGCTGAAAACCCTTAAACAGTTTAATGAAGGCATGATAGCTAGTTGTCAGTTTACAAAAACAATTCTTAGACTTGAAAGCAAATGAGGTGATCGCTTTCATGTTGGACTCCAGTTGTATTTTTCTTTAGTCTGATTGCTGGACCTCCAATATATCCTCAACCACTCTGTACCCAACTGGCTACTTTACCTTTCACCCTTTTCGATGTTAACTTGAAAGTGATTACCTAAAATATTCATTCCATACATAAGTTGGGTGCAAGCGGAACTGTATAGAAGTGGCTTAAGCACATTATTTGCATCGGTTTTTGCAAAAGTTGACTGCAATTTGATCTAGACCACTGTGTTCTTGGAGACAAGACAGACAGTGGTAGAACAAGGAACGTCGCTAAAGCCAACATTTCGACAAGTTTTCTGCCCTGAAGAAGACGAGACCCTTCGTTAAAACATTGGCTTCAGTGACCTTCCTTGTTCTACTACTGTTCATAGCTTCAAGCCTCCATCTTCCTGTGACCTTCTCCCTTGTTCGAATCAGAGTTGAGAATAGCACTCGGGAAAAGCGTTTTGAATGTTTTGAACACAGCATCAACATGTCAACCTGTCAAGCGATGCTGCACCTTAATTTCTGTGCCATTAAATGTGGTGTTTTTGACAAGGTGCACGATGGTGCAGTTGCTTTCATAGAGATAACCTAGGAATTGTAACTGAAATGGTCAATAATCTATCTTGGTAACAACTTCAGAGTGCAAAAGACCACACTCGCATGCATGCACACACTTACAGTCTCACACATGGAAAGACCAAAGAAAGGACCCCTTTTTGACACATGCACTTGTGTCAAAGAGGAGGTCCTTTTTTTGGGGGGTACTTCTGGGGGTGTGTGTGTGCATGTGTGTGTGTGTGTATGTGTTTTCTTGCGATCTGAAGATTTTCCTCTTGTGGAGATACTTCTCCACGAGATGCTACATTTAGCATCTAAATGGGATAAGTCAACAAAGAACTGGGTTTTTCAGGTTCCTAGTGTTCAAGCTGGTGACAAGACACCTGCCAAGCCTCTCAAATTGTGTGTAAAGCTTACAAATTCAGGCTTGTTCTGCAACATTACGACTGGAAAAAGAAATTAAATTTGAAAGAAATTTGTCACATCTGTTTATTCAGTTTATTCAGACAAGTTCCTGAAGTAGACGAAGTTGGGAACAACATGGCAGCTAAAAAAAAGTCACTGTTAAAAATAATGTGCTGCTTGTCAGTTTGTGCTCTTTCAAGTTTGCTGTTGCTTTGTGTAGTGCATCTTAAGATACATCATTGTTATTTTGTACCTCACTAAACTTGTTTGCTCAGGCTAACCTAAAGAAACAGTGTGCTGCACTTTTTTTGTTGTGTCCACGGGGTTTTTATGAATTCTGAAGCTCACAGGTTGCCACGTGCATAATAAGAATAGACTCCAAAAGCGCATATGTCCTTGAGCTATCTTTGGATCTGGGGAGGCTAAAGTTGATGATGATAAATGAATTGTTCTCCAGTTTTCACGGGTGTGCACCGCCTGCGGAGCCGTATTGGACGCTGCTCCGCTGCGTGCGACGGGGTTCTCGGGCGGCGACGACGGCCTCTGCTTTGTGTCCTCGACGAGCAGAAACACCTTGACTCTCTGCCGCGCCAGAGGCGAGAGGGGAGCACGGTTTCAGTGCCTGCTGAGTGAAGGACTGACCGGAAACCGGCGCCTCTGCAACGATTGGATCAAGCAGATGGCCACGAAAGTGAACATGGATTCAGTGATGGTGCAACAGGCCTGCGACATCTTCAACAAGAGGTTCATTAAGCAGCCGTTCAGCCACCAGATGGCCCTTGCGGCCGCCAGCTGCTATCAGGTACCGTTGACAGGAAGACAACATGCAGTGTTGTCCTGTGCCGTGTTTGAATTAGTAGTAACAGGAGTACTGGTGACGTTCCGAGATCTCCAAACCCTGTAAAAAGTACTGGAGAACGTCTGAGGGTCCTAGATAATTTGTTGTGATGTTTGCTTCTGATGGCCACATGCTGTGCCCGGGAGCTGTGGTGTTTGATCTTGTCCAGCAAATCGTTGCAGCAGTGATGCTGAGCTGCATCATTCACATTGCGCTCGAGGTGGAATGCGTAAACAGCTCGTACAGCAATAAAAGTACTGAGCCCTATTTTCATAGCCTTTAGAAACGCTACCACATGCTTTTACACATAAAAGGAAGGCACTTGGTAAGCGCAAGTACGGTAGAATCTTGTGATATTGAACCTCAAGAGATCAAAGAAATATGTCCGAAATAGCAGGAGTTTCACTTACTGAGAAAGATGTGCTGAGGTTCAGCACTATATGTCGTTCACCTTCTTAATACTGTTAATAATATGTTAGGTGTAAAGAACTGAAGGAAGCAGTTAGTTGGTTTAATGATTTGGTTAGTGTCAACGACTACTTGATTTGACTAGGCTTTGCTAGTTTTGATTTCAAGGAGGCGTCACAGCAACACATTCCTGCTTCAGTCAGTGGCAGAGCAAAATGTCATCATGCAGGAAGTGTCTAAATTATCAAACAGCGTGCCGTAAGGCATCCAAAATTTCAGTTGTTCTTATTTTGGTTTTCTATGGGGTGAGTGGTGATGCCGTGAAGCTGTCGAGCTGTGTATACACGCTACGCATTAAAGGTCATTCATATTCCTGCCTCCTTGACTCTTTGTCATCGCTTTTTAAGGACGGCTTTGTGGATTGAATACAGGTGTTGGAATAAATATATTTCAGATCGTACCTATTTATGAAAAAATCCTTTAGAGCTTGATTCTGTGGTACAATTTACAGGGAGTTGCGGAAATTTTATTCCTATTAGGGACAGTTCTCTTTTTCACTACCCAAATACAAAATAAATGAACTAAGAGTCTGTTGTTTGGTTTAAGGGGCAGTTCCGTTTAAGTGATCTCTGTTTAATGAGATTCTACTGCATAAAGGTTGGGAAACATCTATTCTAAGGTTTAGCGAGAGGGGCCCCTCACTATTTGGGCTGTGTTATAATGATAGAGCAACAGCTGTCAATACAGAACCTCTGTAATAGTGCCTCTCTCTTCCCATTCCTAAGTCGTGGAGCCGTGGGAAAACACCTGCATTTGTGACTTCTAGATCCTCTGTTCAAGCTGCATTTTTTCTTGAAATATTGCTTTCTTTCTTCAGTTTTTTTTTAAATTATTGTTCTTTTAGGTAGCCTTTCTTCTTCTTTTTTTTTCAATTGTTGCTGTTTGCACATTTTAAGTGTGTAGATGTTGGCAGACGCCGTTTGCTGGCAAGACTGGTTTCTGCAACTGCACTATCGTGTCATGGGGCCCACATTGAGGGTTTAGGTTAGGGCCTGTCACTTTATGCAACTACACTGTCATCACAGGCTTGCTCAGCGTAGTGACTACCTAAATTTTAATATGAATTTGGGCCGGTTTAACGTAAAAATATTCCAATCTGTTTTTAGTCCAAATCGGCCATTTGCCCTCCGAAATAGGTCAAGATTGCTCGGGCTCTGCCCATACAGGCCTGGCACTTGCCCATGTGGGCTGCACCTTTAACGGAGAGCTAATGGCCAATTTGGAATAAAAACAAGTTGGAATAGTGTTATACGTTGTACCGGCCCACGTCTTGAAATGCTGGACCTGGCGCAGGTCGACATTATTGTCACAAAAAAGAAAAAAAAATATTGATGGCATTGTAAGAGGGCTATGCGTAATGCCATTGCTCATAAAAATATAAAAGCAGAGTGTCACACATGTTTCTTCTTGCGACTTCTTGTGTGTTGCAGCCGCAGTGATTCAGGGAACAGGGCAAGTCAGTGTGTAATGGGGTCATGACAAATCCACCTCCCGGGTGCTGATGCCAGAACTGGCCCATAGAAACAAGTGTTACAGTAATTTATTTAGAGCATGCTTGCCAGTATTTTGCTATGGTTTCTAGGTTTGGAACTTTCAGTTAATTAAAAAAAAGTAAACAAATGTTGTCTTAGTGCTCCTTGAATACTACTGTAAACATGTTATCGCGCACGATTGTTGGCCTTTCAGGCGATTGTGCTCGTGGCATGTTTCATAACTGTGCTCGGTGCAATACAGGTGCTGCGGGAGAATGGCCGAACCATATCGCTTCCCGCCTTGGCTCAGATGGCCCAGTGTACAGGCCCAAACCTGTTCCAGGCCATTCGCACAGTCAGCGAGGTGAGGATGCGTACCATTCACGTCATCTCCTATCGCTTAGCTGTCACTGTGGTGAACACAGTGATACGTTACACACGAATCCCAAACGATATAGTAATAGGGAAGTACAACTTTCGCGGAATCCCTTGTATACAACATAACAAACTCACGTAAGATATAATTGACATACTGATTGATCTAATGGATGTCGCTTACAGAACCGCGATATCTGTTCTTGATGCAGAGCTATTGTAAACTTGGTGCTTCTATTTTTTTTCGAGATTTCGAATTTTTGAAATTTTTTAAAACAAAATTCAGGTCATATATCGAAATTCCGCTTCCAACAGTCGCCAGAACTTAACTTTCTCTCTCAAAGGCAACAAATTTCAGGAAGGTCGGTGTAGGGGTTATCTCGGAAAAGCCTTTCTGCGTTTTACATGCATTCTAATAGGCTGCGTCGGAGCGGCTTATCACGTGACCTCTTGCGTCGAGATCACGGAGCAAGAATAACGATTTGCCAACACGTTTGGTTTTCAGTAGCTGTGCCAGTAGTTTTTATTAGGTTCGTGCTTGTGTGCGAGATTGTGCACGTCGTTTGAAACAACAAAGGTAGTCGTAAAGGCCAACAGAGGTAGTGATCAAGGTTCTAGAATTTTCATCGGGCCGATCTTGTTGCGTTTGACTCGTTCTCTCCCTTCTCTGAAGCACCGCCGTCTGGAGTGTGCAGGTGGATACCACTCGTCATTAGAAGCCGTGTTGCACGTAATTTTTTGCTGAGGGGCAAATCGTTTGCCTTTACGGCATTTCACAGTACGACGCAGTTCGCCAATGTCCGGAGTAGCTCCCCGGGCAAACGCGCAGTTATATTTGCGAACGTTCGAAACGGCGCCGAGCTGAAAGCCAAAGCGACGCTCTAAAAGAAGACACTCAGCCCGCTTAACTGTAATCCGTTTTAGACATCAGACATGTATATGTACTTTGTGGTTCAGGGAAATGAAGAGGGTACTATTTTCTGCTACCAGTTAGCGAACACCGCTCAGCACCCGGCATCAGCAGACATCCGGTGCAACGCTGCGTAATAAGCTACGCAAGAAGTTCGCTGACGAAAATGTATCACTCCGCGCGTTCCATTCGTGCTTGCCTGCACGCCGACGGCGTTTGCTCGCGCGAGTTGGCATGTGAGGCTGCCGCAGCAGGCAGGAAAAACAAACATACCGAAAAGAGAAACGCAGCGAATTGATCTAAAACAACGCATTAGTTATGTGTATGCCACGGTTTGTTTCTAAGGGTCTAAAAAAGTCGCGCTAGCCCCTACACCGTTGCGCCTAGCTGATGTCTGAAACGGAGATGGTAGATTCTCCATGGCCCGTTCGCGTAACTGCCCGTTGCTTGCGTCTCTGGACGACGAACTAAAGCAGACCGAACGCGAGGAGAACGCCGCGTCATGCATGGGTCGCTGGACAAAACTCTGCATGCGTCGATGCAAAGACGCGATCAATCATTTGGCGTGCGTGATCGAAAGGTGCTACTTTTCGTGACTCAATTGCGTAAGTTTTGCGCTCCCCCTCCCTTTATTTTTCGCACAGTTTTTGTAAGAACTCTGGTATTTTTATTTATCGTTTATGCAGCTCGCGGCCGCTCTTTTACAAGGGCGTGCGTTTTTTTTTCTCTCGAAATCGTAGAAAACTAATCTTGCGCTTACCACTGCAATTTTTCTTACTGAATATCTTGCGAAGAAATCGCATTTGATGGTCCGGATGGTTCTGTGGAATAGTTGGCACAGTTAGTTGTCTGGTTCTTAAGAGAAAAAGATGCGGTCGCCTTCGTCTATGGAGAAGCAAGCTTAGTTCTGCAGTTGCGGAACGCTGCCGTTCGTGAACGGTTGCGCGTTTTTCATAGGAGCGGGGAACCAGCGGCAAGGATCCAGGATTCCAGTTTGCCAGTTCAGCAGAGAGATACATGTGTTGACCGTTCAAGCCAGCTTCGAAGCTCCTGCATCCATACATATGCGTATGCATAGCGCAACTACGCAGTTTTCGATTATTCGCCGTAACTACTTGCAACAGTACCGCATTGCACACACAGTAAAGCATGATAGAACACGTGTGCTTAACAAACTCGCCAATGTAATGACCGGCAGCGACAGTATTTTCACGAACCATCTCGCCTACGTACGCCGCATTCGAAGAAAGGGCCGTTCCGAAAAGTGAACGAAAGTCTATCGGGCTGCATGCAACTGCAGCTTAGCTCTGGTGTCAAAAGCACTGGCGTTGCGTCATCCGCTCCGTTTTATCCAGCGGCCGCGGTAGTACCAACAAGTACCGCACCGACGACCTCGTCCAACAGGGTTTCCAAACGGATCCCAACAGTCCGACGGGTCGCGTCGGACACAAAGCCCACTTCGACGCTAAGCCTAAAAGTCCGCGAAGCACCGATTGTGCGGAGGTTGTCATCGCGCCAGCTTTTAGCGACAAGCCGAACGGCCGGTTAAACAATCGGGACGTTCATCGCACAGTGTGCTGCGTAACGTGTTACTGCTGATCGGACAAAGAGAAACATTCGCAGTAGAAGATCGGGCTCTTTCGACGCGTTCGTCCGCTAGCGCCGTACCGTGCCGTAACGTCGACCGCGAGAGTTTGATTTCGGTTCGGTTGTCGCTGCCGGCTAGAGAGAGGTCACAGCGTGCCTGGCTCAAGCGGTTCTCGGATACGTGCTAGAGAGAGGCCCGCCGCATTCTTTATTTAGCCCACGATAGAATGCGCGAGGCGTAGGCGGAACTATTGCACCGGTAACGGAACGTTCGTCAGGCGCCAACAAACGCCGCGACCGCGCCGGGAAGGTGCAGTTTGCTCCTCGTTAAAAAGAAAAGTATATATACATGTACATAATAAAGTGAATGGAGGCGTGTAAACAACAACGGCATCGCGATATGTTATCGGCAATCTCGGAGGCTGTTAAGTCTATTAACTCGTTTGGCCAAGATACGTGTGGAAAATTCGGTGGCGCGGAGGTTCTGTTTTAGTTACAGCGTTCTAGAAGGCTGACAAACAGCCCTCTAAAACGCTATAATTGTAGTGAAACAGTGAATGGGAGAATGGCCGCATGGGTGAAAGTAATTTTTGCCAACAAAAGCGTTCCGAACAGAAAGAGTGGCAATGTTTTGTGGAGTGGAAAAAGACGGCGTTCACAATAATATGTTTATTAAGTTTGGTTTAATGTTTTTTTTCTTTTTTTTTCGTGGATAGGGTTAAATAATGTTAATGAGCTGCTGATGTTGAAGTCGTTTTGCTGTATGAATTATATAATATTGACAAGGGGTGTACTAAGAATTATGGGTCTGTTCGATTCGCCTACACCACTGCGAACCAGTTCACGGTGGTTCACGAGAAGTTCAGAAACTGTGCAGCTCGATTCCAGAGGTGCAGGCCCAGCGAAACACTCGAAACGAATGCAAAGGTGCAACGCGGTTTAGGCGTTATGCCATGTCAGACTAATGTGCGCGGAGTGCGTAAGTTTGAGAGGTCCTGAACTGCAGGTATGATCGGTTTCTGGGGTGTAAATACACACCACAGTTGCGTAGACACATCAGACGTGCGTAAGCGGGGTTTTAACGGTGCTCGCGCCCGTATGCTGCATCGTCTGCTGCGCCGCTGCTTCGCACCTGTATGCCTGCACCAAGTCGGCACCGACAGTGGAGCAGGTTCAGCAAAATCATGAACCAGCCTTGCACCTTTTCTGCACCTTTTGAAACGAACGTTGTGGTTCTGCGGGCGCCATCGCTGCACCGCTGAAACGAATGGCCGGGTGCAGCACCTCGCGAACTGGTTCAAGTGGTGCAGGCAAATCGAACGTACCCTATGTAATGCTGACAAGAGGTGTAGTTTAGGGTCATGGTTATACTAGGGTGGGGACAATTGACGAGAGTCGAACATCTTGTTACTGTTGTAACGGGGTGTCACTTGATTGAGCTTCGATTGGCCACAAAACGACAGGTAAAGCTATAGGGGGTGCAACAACACTCGGGAGAAGTCCGAACCAGTTTCTCGCTAGTTGCGGTCTCAAGACCCTGAATTTTATGAGAGCAGTGGCCAAATAAACGTTGCAAAGATGGCGTCACCATAGACTTGAATAAATGTCGACCAGTGGTGCAAATACCTGTTTTGAAAACGGGCCTTGACCCAAAGCTCTCCCTTGACATTGAAGAGCACAGTTTAATGATTCTTACAATAAGGAGCCACTGAACTATCATCCCTGCACTCCCAAAGATTTGAATACACACTTGAGATTTCCCAGTTATAAATGTTATTTAGCTTGGCGATCACTGAGGAGTGTTCTCAAACTGGCACAACGTTAATCGAGGAGAAGGGCTGCTCTGCTTACTCAGAAGTTGAGTGGACGAAAAGTTATAGAATGGAGGGGTAAGTATAACTCCTTGGCTGTCAGTGCCGATGCTGTTGGCGCTCGTCGATGCGAGTGAACGATGAACGAGATATGTTCATGCTATTGGCCTTGCAACTAAAGGGAAGAAACCCCATGGTTGTTTGCAGGATACGGGCACAGGAACGATGCCTGCCAGGCTGCAGGATCTGCTGCCTGAAGCGGCACAGGCGATTGACCCCTCCGAAAGGGCAAAGGTGATGTCGCGTGCCACCGCTCTGCTGGAGCCGCTCCGGTGCTGCTGGTTCTTCGAGGGGCGGGCGCCGCGGTGCGTCGGGCCTGCGCTCATCTTCATTGCCTGGAAGTCGCTCGACGTCAACCATCAAAACGTCTCGTACGCGACCTTCTGTAACATGCACGGTTTGGGCAAGCCCACCAGCTCGCTCATGTCCACGCTCTCTGACCTGAACAAGGCAAGTCCTAGGGATAGGAACGATGCCTCTGAGTAGTAGTCGTGTTCTCCACTTCACTCGTCGTATTGTTACATATTTGATGTAGCCTTAATTACAGAGGGTTAGATGGCAAGGCTGTAGAGTTATCGTTGTCTTTGACCTTCCAATCCTCTTCCTTCCACACAGATTCATTGTAATTAATATGTCATTGTTTTAATGCTGTTTCCCTAATCTGTGGATCATGAACCAAGCTAAATGACCATCCTACATAACTCGCATGTGCTGACTATCACTCATGTTTATATGTGCATCTACTCAAACCCTTTATTACCTATCGACACTCACACCCAGTGGCGTAGCAACAGGGGGGGCCGGGGGGCCGGGGGCCCCGGGTGCAAGGAGCCAGTGAGGGGGGGGGGGGGTGTCATATACGTCTAAAGACACCCCTTCTTCCGCCGGCTACACCCGGAGAGGGGGGTGACAGAAGACCTATGGGCCCCGGGTGCCAGACGACCTAGCTACGCCACTGCTCACACCTGTGAAACGATATGTGCGATTGTACTATTAAGCGAGTATGCCAACCAACGTGCTTGCCGCAGCATTAAGGCTTCCGAGTACAGTAGAATACACTTTATGTTAATCTGTTTTAGAAAAAAATTCCAGAGAAAACGTACTAACTGGGAAAATGTATGATCCGACATGCGTAGTCATTTTTGCAGCCTTAGCAAGCTTACGTTAGTGCTCCTCAAATTCAGCCTGGGTCAGCAGTTTTCTTGGGCTGGGCATTCTGGCAAGCAGTTTTGATGTGCCTACTCGGTGGGAATCGTTGTGGCAGGAGACATCGACCCAGTGGTGCCCAGGCAGCCTGAATAGTCGTTGCCAAAAGTTCATGTTTTACGGGAACGCATGAAATGGTAAAAAAGCATAACGGTATTGTATCATTTTTTGTGTTCTCAATCGCAAAAGTTGCCGCCGGTCAGCGAGGTTCTGCTGCAGCTATCTGCATGAAGTTGTCTTGCTCGTGCAAAATATTCAGCCGCACAACTTGGCTTGCTAAGGTTGTTAAACACAACCAACGGGTTAGCAGCACAAAGATGGCAACTGATGTACATGCTTGTGTTGTTGCTCAGGTTGCATAGCACAACCCGAAGCGACAGGAATAGGTTCTCTCGTTTTTATGCTTTGTTTCACACATGGCTGGTGACACTGAGGAGACCAGATGAACTTCTCACATCTGGTGCCTACAAAAACCACGAGTGCAAGTATAAACATAAGCGAGAAGCTTATCCAGAAAGAAATGCCATTTGTTCCACCCGGCCTTACTAGAAAGTTCTAGCATAGCATTACTGCCTGCTGTCACCCACTCATACGCGCAGTTTTACAGCGCACATGCATCGGGGAGAAGTGGTACTAGCATGGCATCCAGTGATATTGTTAATACCCTACTGACATTACATTACACCTGTATAATGTTGCTGTCTGCCACGCTGGTCTCTTTCAGGTACTTGTGCAAATGGCCAGTCATATCCCGTGGATCAAAGGTAAAAAGCTGAGTGCCAACACCGTATTGATGTACGTGCCAGACATAATCCGCTACTCGGCATCGTTAGTGATGGATGCCACCAGCAGTGCGGCAAGCACCAGTACAGGGCAGACGGGCGAGCAACGATCTGCAGTCGTCTACAAAACATTCCGGAAGGGGAGAAAAAGGACTAAGGCAGCGCACGATTATGCTGCTGAAGTGGCGGACTGCGACGGCAATGAGCACATTTCGGACTCTGAAATTGACCTCCTCATTCGAAATGAGCAGGAGGTGAAGGTTATAGAGGCATTTCTGGAATCTCGAAAACGAAAGAATGCGGCGGATGACTGACGTTTTGTTCAGCAGTAGCGTGTAGTGTCTGAGGAACGAAGAGGACGCTAGTGAAGACTGTTACAATTGTTACAAATGTTCTGAGCCATGTTTGACATGGCCTCGCGGTAGTGATGCAAATTGTCACGGTAGCGAGGACGTTGCAAGACCTTTGAATCCAAAACTGGCATTAGGTGCCATAGATAATGCGTTCTCTAGGATCTCGGAAACTATGGAAGTATTGACGCGTGTTGATGAAAATGGAATGCATTCGTGAAAAAATATTAAATATGTGAAGCAAAAACACAAATGTGCAAGGCACAATGTTAGCATCTGAATTCATGCGAACATAGATATCTTAAAACCTCTCTATATGCCCTCTATAAGGGGGTGACCGATCTTAATGCTTTAGCATTACGTTGAGCTACAAGTCCTTCACAAAGGGCAACCTTATATTAAATGCTTCAGCATCAAGGGCATGTCCACTTCAGAACAAAACACCATGTTGGGTGGGTGGCGCTTTTCAGTTGGTCATTAACTTGGCTCCAGCAAACTGTGATAAGCACTGAACTGCACTGTCGTTTTCTCTACGGCCATCTTTTCATGCTATGAATGTGTTCAGCCTTTGTTATTGCTGTAGTGTATGTTCCTGTTCTGATGGCACATTTTCACTGTCCTCCAGTCCTAGACTGGTGTTTTCAAGCTTTGTGTATTAAAGCTGCAATGTTTTTTTACCTTGTGTGTTTGTCAGTGCCACATGCGCATACCATGTTTTATTTAGGACTGATGCAACACAATAGTGCATTCTTGGAAACCAGTTCCATAATGGCTTTGCCTTGCGCAAAAATTGCGAGGACGCTTCGCCTGTAAAAGTGGAATGCGACAGTGTTCAAAGAGCCTTACTGCTTTTCATGCTTCCCGGCGACTGCAGCTTATGTAACCGTAACGTTTACCGGGAAACGCTGGCTGCGAACGCCATGCACGAAGGCGATCTTTCTCGTAGAAACGCGGCCTCTTGCATGGGTCGATCTCCTGTTATTGTTTTGCAAGTTTAATATTTTAGTCTGAGAAGAGCTAAGGTGTTTTTTTCCAGTACACGTTTGTGGGCTGCCATTCTCAAAATTCCGAGGACTAACTTTCTAAAGAATGAAAGACTACGTATGAGCAACTTTGGTGGTAGAGAGGTGGTTGGGTATGTGTGGTTCGGAATTTGGACCGAAATTCTTTTGGTGAGGCGACGTCCAACGCTGGACGCAAAATTTTCTGCGACACAGGCTCCTTAATGCTTTCGTGTTAAAATGAGGAGAGCTTGTGTAAATAGGATTCAGTCTTTCTTTTTCTTTCTTTAGTTCTATGACCTGGTCACCATGTTGGACTGCTACAATACTGTAAAGGATTATTTTGTTGGGAACTGGGAGTGCACATCAGGTGTAAATATCACAACAGATCAGTATGACGGTACCATACTTTATTCTGGAAGATGTGTCACACACATGGAGAACAATATGTGCACGAAATGGGAAAGGCTTAACAACAGTGCAACAATCTCAACAAAACGGCAAGCACTTCTTGGCTGAGCAACTCTCCAAGGACAGTGCGGTGCCAACTTCACGCCCAGCCGGCTTGCCTGTAAAGCACAGGAAAGGCAGATGCAACCTGGGCCTGAACCCGTACAAGAGGTGCAGACAAAAATACAGCCGATCACGAAAATGTTCAGACTCGTCCTCTAACAAACTAGAATCTATGAGGTGGCTTAACAGCATATAGTGCGAATGTTTGGAAACGTCGAGGTACACATCGCAAACAGCTTGCAAAAAAAAAATAAAGTGTACATTAAACACACACTAAGCACCTCTAATTACCGATGGCACGTACATGCACTGGTATACAAAAAGGCAAGTTTTTTTGCTTTTTAGACCGATCTCGCCTTGCTTACAAACACGATGATGCTTGTAGTTTCGACGCAGAATCCCGAACAATTGATCACACAAGGCAGATGTGGTGCTGAAAGCTTTAAAGGTTTAATTTCCTTAACATTGCAGTGAACGAATCGTGAAATGGAGCCGCTGAATATGGAACGGACTTCTGTCATTGCTGCTCTGCAGTCAATCCCCTGGTCAATTCGGAGAAAGTTTGCATTTTTCCGGAGGTCATTTCGGGTCACCTTGATCCGTGGAAGAATGGCCTCCTGTTACACAATTGAGGCACGAATCCAACCGGAAGCTTACTGTGTATTGCGACACTTCTACAGACTCTGCATGACCACTTACACAATCATGCGGCGTGCAGCAGTACATTTTCTTTTCCCTGGCAGACTCGGAATTGTGAAATATGAACACAATTCAAGTGCACGCTCGACGATTCAGCTGGCTACAACCACATTTCTCTTATGCATTCCACCAAAAACTGCCTTTGTGGTAGCAGTAATGCAGTGATGTATTGCAGCAATACCGGTGTCCATTTGAAAGGAAAAAGCAGTAAAACCAAAAAACAGCTTGTTGTTGTCTATAGTTTGCTGTTCATGTTTGAGCATCACGAATGCTGGGTTGGTTCATCTTAAACAGTTGTAGCAATTTACACTGCCGTGATTCGTGCAAGGAATAACAAACTAGTTCACCATGTCATTCAGAACTGTACGACCTGTACGCTCCGACAGTCTATGGCACAGACTGCTAATGCTAATGTCCAGGGTGTGTATTTTGCAAGAATTCTTAGTAAAAACACTGATTGGTTGACTCCAAAATGGAGGCACGGCATCATCTGGGTAGATGACAAAGAACTGCTGCAAAATACAGCACCAGCACTTTTCGACACCGCACAGCTCTCGCATTAGCCAATGCTACCATAGCACAATCACAGTGGAATCTCTTAAAATGGGAACCTCAAGGGATCAGGAAGATTGGTTCGGCTTAACAGGAGTTCCATTTACTGAGAGACAAAGTTGCATACAATAGTACAAATGCAAAACCAACCAATCGTGAGGATGGTGTTCCGTTTAAGTGATTTCCGTTTACAGAGATTTCAATGTATATGTTAGAGAACGTACTCTTGCGAGAAAACATTTTCTCCTAAATCGATAGCCATGCAACATGTAATTATGTCACAGCATTTCATTTGTCAAACAAGTGCGCTTGGGCCGTACCTGTCGATTTCAGCGTGCATTCATTATAACTGATGTGCAAAAGGAATTGCAAGAATGCAGGGGCCTTGTTCCTTTTTAGGCATCAGTCAATGAATTTGTTTCAACTTGCAGTCATTCAGCATGCATGCTTTGACTGGGAAGAAACAAATTTCTCGCATTGCTTGTAATCTCCAAGCTCTTGCTTGCGCATGTGCAGATAGTCTTATGGAATTGCAATGCCGCCATCTTTGGCTTTGCTAACGTGAAAACCTTTAACGTTAACTGATAAGTGCATAGTGCTGTAAATGGAACCACTGAAAAAGAACGGCTGGAGAGTTGTACAGTTGCGTTCTAGATCAAGCAAATGTGCCTGGAATCCCACGTTCTCAAGACGAAATGCGACTATGAAAGGCGCAGCACAATGGTGTTTTACAAAATGAACCTGAAGTAGTCAATGAAGCCTTTTTTTTTGCAAAGTGATTCAATGCAGTGCCACAAACATTACAGAGCCACACAGGCTAAATGTTCCTTCAGACACCAGTGCTCTGAAAACAAAGGCAATGTTCAAGCGTGGCCAGTGAACGAGGGTGCCATCGGTACCAAACATTGTTTTAAGAACTAGCACCGACAAGACGACGCACAAGTGCACAACCTAAACTAACAAAATGCAGTGATGACTATTGGATCTGTATCACATAGCAGCCATCATGACTACTGGAAAATCTGCTTTAAGCTTGACTCTCTGAAACGGCTGAACAGCTTGGAGACCTTTGATCAGTTCATGTAGCTATTCGATGCGCTCCTCGTTGGGACGATAGCTTGGCTACTAGGTCGCCTTAACATTTCGTTCAGAGCGAGTCTACTAATGTTATCCATCTAGAATGTGCAGACTACGTCTTCCTCAAACAAACAAACAAACAAAAAAAACCCCTACGCTATAAATGATTCGACAACACTAGCTGGTTAATAGTTAGCAAGCACACCACCCTCTCTATTATAACTACCACACCCAAACTCGTCCAACCATATTAGGCTGCATGTTGCCCTCAGCCTACGACACAGCACCAGGAAGAGATCTTAAATTTGCATTTCTTTTTGCTTGGCACACACACACAAACACACAAACAAACAAAATGGCTTTCAGGTCACCTTCAAACAAACAAACAAACATTTGAAGTTCACAGCAAGATTCAGACGTGTTAACGACCCTCATATATCAAAGTGAAACGAAACAGCTTGCATGCAGAATTAGCGGTTGGGGCTAGACCTTGCTAGCTCTCAACTGATCACAGGGCAGCCAGATGCTGTGCTTGACTGAGGCAAATGGCTTGCAGTGTATGTTAGCAGTTTTACATGCAAAAAAAAAGAAAAGGTAACGGGCTTGTCGCACATTCGTTCAGCCCGTCCCCCTTACCCATAAACAACTCTTAACAAACCAAACACAGGGCCAAACATTTTCCTTGGGAGAGCCCTTCTACACAGAACAGCGGAAGAACCCGTAGCGAACAAAAGCAACAAGAGTTTAGCGATGAAGTGGAAATAACTGCACCGTTTCCCTTGTCTACAAGAATTGTGCGCTTGCGAAAGAAATGGAGACATGCAACAGAGCAGGGATAGGCAGGAAAATGCCGGTTCCTGCTAATACGGCTCCTTCACCGGTAAACCACACACGCTCTGGCTTTCCTTGCAAGACTAAATCATATCTACTTGAAATGAGGTGACATCTTTGAACTTTCAGAAAGGAAGAACATACCACCGGTACCAAGGGAAAAAAAAAGCAACAACAGAAGAAGCAACGAGGGATCATCGTGCCACATTCTTCAGAATCAACACGTTGGAACAGAGGACTACAGCACTGTCACCGGTGCACATTTAGCAAATGAACAAAAAAAGAAGGGAGGTAACAACAGAAACAACAAAGTGTGACTGAGAATTTGAAACCGGTGGCACAGGGCGCACCGGGTGAAAATTTTGAATGAGACGCGCAGTGTGACAGGTCGTACGAGACGTGCCAGAGTGCTACTAGTTTGGTCACGAGAGACTAGCTTCTTAGCACGCCTCCTGCTGGGCTTCTTCGGCCAGCTGGAAGTACTTGTTGGCAAGGCGCCCTTTCATGGCAGCTGTGGCAGCCGCCGCCGCTTCTTGGTACAGTTCCCCTGCACGAAAGAAGGGAGCAAATGTGCGGTGGCACTTTGTTTAGTCAAAAGTCGGTTCGACCGTGCAAGTTACTCAAACTTGGGGGGGAAAAAAAAAAAAAAAAAACATTTGCTAACTATTTGAAAAGAAGAGAACTATAGCGGAAAAAAAGTGTGCTACTTTGCTGCATAGGCAACACATTACCATTAACAAGCACTGGTTATCGAAAATGTGCGTTACATGTCCAGCTCAACTCCATTCCTTCCCCGTAATGTCAAACAGAACATTGGCTACCCCCATTTGCAGTCTCTAACCCACACTGCTGTCTTCCCGTCTCCTTTATGTTAATGCCTACCACTTCTCATTCCATCGCTCCTTGTGCAGTCCTGATAATCTCAAAACCCAAAACCACAAAATGAAATAGTTCTGAAGGAACTGCTGCTAGCTGAAGGTTCCATGGGCACCCGTCAGTCAAAACAGCACTGACCAGCCGTTGCTGGGTCCCTCTCCAGGCTGTAGCCTCCCTGTAGGTAAAGCTCGGCCTGCCTCGCCAGCAACAGGTACGGTGGGTCGTCCATGCAGCCGTCGTACTCGCCACCCTCGTCATTGTCAGTCGTGGTGACAGCCATGTTGTACCACAGCACAGCATCCTGCCAGTTGCGCTGCCTGCACAACAATTGGCGACCATGTTTTCTTTCTTGACAGCATTTTCACGCACCTGGCGCATGTTTTTGAACTAAGAACGCTAGTTGGAAACCTGGGAGGTAGCGGATCATCAGGATATAGTGGACCAACAAGCAGGAAAAATTGTTGAGAGTGGTCCACTTGCAAAAGCAACACGCAATTAACGTTCCACCGCTGACTACAGCCGAGATATGGCTTAAAGGCCCTTGGGTTGTATTTTTATGCACAAACGCCTACACAATGTGCATCACACAATTTTCCAATCAAGCTGAAGATATGTTTTAGATGCATTGGATTTTTTTCACCTGATAAATGTACCCAACATGAGTGGGCCATACATGGCTTTATAAAACGGCATTACAACCAAATATGCCTTCTCAAAGCATCTCGGCATTTGTTCTGTGCCAACAGCTGACCTAGTTGCTAAGAAAACCGTAACTGAAATGAACCCTGTAATGCCCAATGCAACGTATACGCTGCACCAAGGTTGATACCTGAAAATTCCTATTTGAGCTTGGGAAACTTAAATGCATGGCCTACAGTAGCATTTGTGATATGCTAGAGTGATTTCCTAGTTGCGAATAGTCAAGAAGACCAATTGCAAATTAATGAATTACTATACAATTAAGCCTTAAATCAGATAACGTTTCAATGTTTTTCACATATGTACACTCCGTGGCCAGAAATAAAGGCGAAATAATGTAATCTCCCTTGATGTGGAACTGTGTTTCGGCATTAGTGTTAAACTGCCCAAAAAGAGCGGAGGAAAGTGCACCAACCAAACATCAGTTTCAGTGGGGCGATTCACTTCAGTGAACCTAAATTAACTGTCCTTAGAAGTTCCTAAAAGTTCCCCATGCAAGTTCTAGCAATCAATGTGGAACCCCATCACACCTATTGTGGTTAATGGCTACTACATGCCAGACAACCTCAAGAGCGGAGTTTGTAAAAGAGAAATTCGATGCCAGGAGAGGCAGTATAGTGTTCTGAAGAGGATGGGAAGGCAGGCTGCCTTACCTTTGAGTGCCGAGGCCTTCACCCGTGTCCAGCGCCTTGGCCAGGGCGATCATGGAACTCCGGTCTCCAGCCCTTGCTGCCTGTTCCAGGTACTCCACTCCCTTTGATGTGTTCTCCTCAGATTCCTGCGAACCACAGCAAGGCTTAAAACTTTGCTAACCTGGCCTGGAGCAAAGAGGACTTGTTGATAGCACTGCAAGCAAGCCATCGAACTCAAACAACATATATAAAAGGCCTGCAGTGGACTACAGGAGCATGTGAAACAAAGGCGTTTTCGAGGGCGTCTTCCAACTCTAAACTGCACATCACAGCACTGTAAACCGATCAAATGAGCTGGGAGAAAAAGACAAGAAAAAAGCAGACATCCCAAACACAGGCACACACATGTACCTGTACACACTCTGTGAGGTTTGGTGAGAGTGCCCGTTATCTGTTTACCTTTCATCCGGTGTCATAGCGACCAAAGGCCTCATGGGACCCACCTCGCTTACAGTGCTGCATCAGAGAGATGCAGCAGTGATGCAACGATAGATTAGGCCAATGGCGAGGCCAATGCCTCATGTCGGGTATTGGGGGAGAGGACTTTTGGAGTCACCATCTGTCGGAGGAAGCACCTTGCTTGCGTAGTGTGAGGGATAACGCGTCGTGCTCCTCATAGGTTTGGCTGTTGGCGCTCAATTGAAGAGCCACATGGGAGCCCTGCTGGCCATTTCTGCAAGTACTCTAGAAACGAAGGAAGTTTTTTTTACAGTCGAAATAATAATCTTGGCCAAACAGAAAGACCTCTTTACTGAATGCGTACAGTGAATGCCCAATGCGTGCAGTCGCCACGATGGACTCCCCCGAACCAGTTTCTTGTGCGAAAGGTCGGCAATCGCTGAGAGAAAACTAGGAGAAATATGTTTTCATAGCAGGCTGTTTGTATAACCAAATGGAGCATAACAGAATGAAGCCTCAGTGCAGCGATAGCACTGGTTCGTGCTGATTGACTGTGCGTCTGCATGCATGTCTGCGTACAATGTTTCACTTTTGCTGCGAGCGTGTTTTTGCACCATGACGCGAGCTTTAAGCTGCAACATATGAGCCATTTGACTGTACACAAGCAATCATTGTTGCATGGACACTATCAGAAAATAATTTCGTTGTAACTAGGGGCTTCGACACCTACAGCGATTTGTGATGTGCTGTTGCAACACTTCAATCATTGTTTTTTTTTTTCTTTTCTTCTGAAGTCTTGGACGTTTCAATATCATTATTTCTCAAGTTGTGTTGCACTGTATATTTATCGGACTTCTCAGTGAGCAATTACCCGCTGCTTCTTTTTCTTAATTCAGGATATTATTCATTGTTTGGCGCTACACAAGTATGAGCATATGCCAGGCCTTTTTTTAATGGGCTTTTTACCTTTACCTTTCCATTCCAGTAAACTTGCCAGTACCTAACATCAACAAGTTCATAGATGAAAGCTTCATGATATTAAGGGGGGACATGGCGATTAAAAGTTATCATTATTTATTTATGAACCAAACTTGATAAAAATTGGCATGCTTATTTAGTTCCTTCTCCTGATTCTAAAAATGCAGTTATTTTTTTGTAGGTTCATTATTTCATTACATAATTAAGGAAACAATGTATTTTACAATGCCTTTTTTCTTACTACAATAGACAAATAACCGCTGCACAAAAATAGACAAATGACATATGGTCCAATAGAAGAAAGCACAAGCTTCACAACATAGGAACTTTTATGATTGGATCAGTATTTCCTACTTTATAGTGCACTGAACTCCATTGTTCTGAACATGGCCTTGCATTAGTCAGACAAAAGACAAATTTTAAAAACTTTAAACAAAGAAACTTGAAAAACTGCTTCCTATGTTTGGTGCTCCAAACATCTAGCTTCATGATGCAAAAAAAATTAATACTATAGCTATGATAGCTACTGATATATCACAGTAAATGTCTTGCTGGGTGGGTAAAATTAGTATTTCGAGAAAATCAAGAAAACAAATAAATGTCACATTTAATTGTGAAGGGTCACAAATGTGTGCACATACACATTCCCAAAACATTAGTAGGCTCCTGGGGCATAGTCAGTTTGGGCATTTGTGTCTCTGTGGCGCTTTTTGAAGAAGCACTGCACATTTTCTGCCGATGCATGCTTGTGTTCAGATGCGGCTGATCGGCGCCGATCTTTTTCCGCCATGCGCTGCATACACTTTTCGCCAGGATTCATCGAGAGTTCTTGCAAAATGCTTGCCGAGGTTCTCCTGCAGCCAGCATTGAACTTCATGACTGCTTCCGCCACTGCAGCCTCAACGCTGAAGAGTGATGCGTGCTGCTCCTTCGGTGCGAGCGCCCATATTAGCGAGTGCAGGCTTTCATTGTTGTTCTGTGTTTTGCCGTGAAAAGTTCAATGACGGCGCCGACACCGATGTGCGAACTGTGCCCGCGAGTCATCCAAGACCCGTCGTACGATACAGCAACGTTGCCCGGGTTGCCGAAGTTTAATTGGCTGTAAAGCTGCCGGACCGACTTCGCGCATTCTGTTGTAAGCGTCTCAGCTGCCCGGGTCGCGGCGGGCGTCAACTTCGTTTTGACGTACCCCTGCCACGTTTTCGTATGCAGCCCGCGGTGCGATATATTCATTGTTGCGAAAATATCATTGAACGCAGTTTGCCGATTGCCGGTGCTTTGCATCGCGCGCGCAGCCAGAATGTTGACGGTAAACGGATTCACTTTCTGAGTCCCATTCACACGCGGCGAGCTCCACGCTGACGCTTTGTCGCCGCATTTCGAGCATATGAGCACCAGACTTACTGCAAGGCCATATTCGCGCTCCTTCCGGCTGATTTTCGCGCTACCGCCGCATGTATTACAGTTAATATGCTCCAGAAGTGCGTTCACCGATTCCAGGCACACCACGGTGAAAACTGTGTCGTCAATCGGGCCGGCCGCGACATCGCCAGCGGACAAGATCTCCGACTTACGGCTCACTGCTGCGGTTGATGCGAGCTCTTGTAGTTTCTCGTCGGATCTCATGTCGATTACCTCCAAGTCTGAAGGCGTCAGCATAACGGTGTCACGACGGACGCGGCTGGCGTTTTCGTCGCAGCTACTCGTTGTCGCACCACCTAGGCCTAGCACTCGGTCGGCTCCATCAGTTCCGTCGCTTGACGCCGTTGGTGGCTCGTCCTCAACCACTTGCGACGCGGTGGGGCGTTTTTTGAAGTTGTTGAGCATGGACTTCTTCCTTTTCTTTCCATACTTGTGCTTGGAGTCAAACTTTCGGAGCGGAGGAGGCATCGTCGCGCGTACTCACACAACGATCGTATCGAACATGGCGTCTCGCCTGCGCCTCTGCTGCGGCTAGCAGACAGCTCGGGAGTGCGCCCAGCCAATCACGTGGCGTTATCTCGTCACGTGCATGCGACAGCGAATGAGAACGCGCGTTTCACCTATTTTTGCCGCCGGTTTTTGTATTGAACCAGCAAGCCTAACGAAGCGGCAGCGCGCGATATTTGAAGCCGAAACCGCGTTCTTTCAAACGAGACCAAGATGGCCGCCCTCAAGGCACTAGTACGCGAGCGCGGCGTCATTGAATGTGTGTCGTTTTCGCGTCGACACACGCGAAAAATCAGGTGCCCTATCTGTTTTTAAATTGTTCGTATGGCTGAAATATGACCTTACGAGATTGGAAACTTGGCAGATAGGGAGAATAATAGATGTAGATTAGAGAAATGCTATTTTCCAAAATTCGATTTTTTATGATATTTTGGGTCTAAAGACCCGTGTCCCCCCTTAACCAGGCAGCGCGTGCGGGCGAGCATTTCAGTGCGCGCTTTCTGCTACTCACCGAACATCACAGCGCCGACCCCGTGTCAGAAATCTTCCTCGCGGAAGTGCTTGCTGCACAACTAAGTTGTGGCTGATGGCTGCTTGACAATTCTAATTTTTCGTGATCCAAGCTTCACGCAGCTTCTTGTCCTGCAGGTAGGTGCGAAGGCTGACACCAGATTCAGTTGTGTACGTCCAGCACCGAGGCACCGAGCAGGAGCCCAACATGTTGGATGCCTTAAAAGGCAGCAACTCCCTGTTATAGTGCTTTCCAGTGTTGTCAAGCACACGCCTGAATCGAGAAAATCTCCACACTTAATCAGAACTGCAGCGCAGGTGGGACTTTAAACTTTCGGTTTCAGCTTGCTTCGGTGCTTTCAAAGCGGTTGCTGTGTCCACGTGATCCCTCATACAAGGTCACGCCAACGGCGGCGCCGGTCATGCCAGTGGTGGAGATTGCCTCCAGTAGAGAGTGGCGACAGAAACGACCAATGAAGAACCAAAAAATATGATGTCACTCTCGCAGGTTATCAGATCACTTTGAAATGTTGTGTACTTAATCGGCCACCGCACTAAGCAATGGATTCTTTCCTGCTGTAGACGAGGCGTGGTATGCATGGTATGCATTGCATACCACAATGCATGGTATGCATTGTGGCAATCTCTTTCGCGAGGTTAAACACAGAGTAGCCATTGCAGTTAAGAAAATGGTGCTTCTCTTAGACCACTGACATCACGTGATAGCACGCCTTATTTCTGGAGATCCACCTTGTGGTAATCTCCTACTCAAAGCTGTGGTACGGGAAGCTCACAAGGGAAGCTGACACAGGTTGCTTTTGTCACTACCTCTGTCGTGAGTATTTTTGCTCTTCTATCTTACGCAGTCTGCTCAACCTCATCGCTCTTACCGGCAGTGTCCAGTCCTCGAGGAGGTCGTGGGGCAGCCCCAGGTAAACCTTGGACAGTACTAGCAAAGCCTCCAATGCACCGCAACGAGCCGCCTGCTCCAAATGAAAAACAGCCGCATCCTGGTCGTACCTGCAATGGGGACGCGAGCACACCACAGGTTTCCGAGAGTTGTGCACCACTATAACAGTTATGCCAAAACTAAACTTGTGAGAAATACATGCTTCAAAAAGCAACAACTGTGCGCCCCTATTGCTGTGCATGCCTCAGGTTTGAAGGAAGATCCTTACATCAAGCATTCTAAGCTCACTAGTGTTGGAAAAACTAGCGTATGTGAAGAACCCTTTCGCTAGGCAAAGTGCAGCGCCAATTCCAATCACAGCACGCCACAGGTTTTGAGGCTCCTCACGAGGAAAAGACTGCTGCTGTCCTTGTCAGTTGGTGGCCACCACGTTTCTACATATCATCAGCATTTACACATTGTTTCCTGTTCTAACACTGTAGCTGCGGTTACCTGCAGGCAGCTTTTGGGAATTTTGAATGTGGTTGATTAATGGGTGCTGAATTAATGAAAGGGTGTTATGCACTAAGAATTCAGTGCAAGCTCCGGCCATCAAACTGCAAAACACCTGTCTTTTGTTCCTGCATTCTCCAAAACATACCGTATTTACGTGATTATAACGTACCCTTGAATCTAACATGGACCCAATTTTTTAAGGCAACAAGAAAATAAAAGGCCACCTGAATGTAACATGTGCCCAACTTACACGGAAAACTATAGCATGTCCTCCAGTTTGAGATTATAAAAACTGAAACATGCAGAATTTACCTTGACAGAAGGGAAACGTCTTTTAAAATGATTTTTCACAATGAAAGTGGTGTGTCGTCGTTGCCAATTGCGCTACGTTGGCTACAGGCACTAAGCACACAAGGCAGTATGCTCGAACAATCACATTTAGAGCCACTAATATCGCGTTCGTGAGCTTTTACATGATTCTGAGTCAGTCTTGCTAAGCTATATGGCCAAAAGCATTCCTAGTACTCTGCACATATAGTGGTACTGCCATTCTTGGTGCTGGCACAGCACCAAGAATGGCGGTTGCTATATATGCCGATGTATCCGGCGCTGAGTCGCGCGAAATCTTGCAAAGTTATATTTTTTTAAGTGATTGTAGTCGAGCATAAAATGTGAACTGACAACAATCTTCAAAGAACATGCTCTGCTACCATGTCGTGATGGTGCTTACGCTGCATCTGATGGCTCTAACGATAGGCTGTTGCCAACACCGCAAATGCGGTTTTGTATCAGATTGCAATGCCCAGGCAATTTTCGGACCCATTTTTGTTTTTTCGGAAAGAAGGGTCCCGTTCAACTATGCAAATTCGTGCAACTATGGCAGTTCCCTTGAGAGGCCCACGTTGAAAAAAGTTCATCACTTAAAGTACAGTAATACCTTGTTAACACGTTCCTGTTTTACGTTTTCCTGGCACTGACGCTCTGAAACATCAGTCCCGTTTCTGTAACTGCCCCACAAAATTGTTATTGGAGATTAGGTTTTCCCGAATCATGTGTTCCTTTTCTGTGGTTCCCTTAGAAACGTAACAATGGGGTTCTGCTGTAACTGGCTGGTGCATCTATGCGATCTCTTTTGCGAGTTAGTCAGCAGTATACTTGCTGCCACAAGTAGCTTGTCATCCCACTACACTAATATTGCAAATAAACTAATGAGCTCTGCAGAAGTAATGAAGAATGTGCACACAGATACAAAACAAAGGAAGGCACATGGTTCAGTCAAATTTACTCGGCAAAGCACAGCTTACAGGAATCTCTGCACCATCGAGTTTTCTACATAAGTTAGAGGGATACTGTGGTGCTGTGACTGTTCAGCTACCATACCTAATACATGAATTTGTCTAGTCTTCATGCTAGTTGCTTCAGACATATTTTTTCTAAACATGTGAAGGCAATAAGTTTTTCCACGCATGCACCACGGTTGCAAACTGTTGCACTTGTAACGCAATATTTTGTCCAAAATGATCAAGTTACGCCACAAAGCCATTTGAAGCCAGAAGGATGAAGTTCAGGCAAATCCACTTACACTACCCATTGTTGCCAACCTGGCAGCTCCTGTACACACTACTGCCAGAATTCCTGCTAGTAATTTTTGTAGGAAACTCTGCTGAAGAGTATGCAAGCATGTATGGAGTTTAGAAAATGGCCTGATCAAACAACTCTGGCAGGTAAGGGTGATGGACCATGTTGATTGTGCGTCCAGCCGTCTGCTAGTGGCCGTCTGCTCTAACCCGATGCTCCGCACCAGCGGGTGCTGCAACTCACTTGCCCTCCGGGTGGGTGGTGTCCCCGAAGCGGCCGTTCTCGTGGCACTTGGCCATCTCCAGGTGGATCTGCCCGAGCACCGAGCGCTGTGATTCGTCCAGGGGCCGCCCCTGCTGCTGCCGCACCAGCTGCCGCAGCTGCACCTCGTCCAGCACCGACGACGGACGCGCGCGCTGCGCCACCAGCCGTTGGAACTCGGCGCGCTCGTGCTCCTGCGTGTTGTGCACGTTTGGAGAGATGTGTGAGGGGCCTGCAGAATGCAGTCAGTGCCTCCTCGCAAGCTCAGCTTCTGTCTTAACTCATTGCGAGAGTCATTGCGAGGTCATGGTCAGGCACATTGGTGAGAAAATGAAGTAGACAGAGGGGGGTGGCTTCCGCGCAACTCTTGGAAGAGAGATGGGGCGTTAGAGCATTACAAGTGTGCAAATATTGACAATGTAGCTCTCCGTCAGAACACAGAAAAACCTTTGCACAGTTCCATCACGTGTTCAGGGAACCACTTCCCGAACTTGCATTCAGCAGACATCTGGTAATTTCATTTTTCAGTTAATTTGATCTCGACCGAGGGTCCAGGCTAGTACCCATGCATTTCTATGGGTCCAAACTTACATTATTCCAATCCTAAAATTGACCTTCGCCAGATAACTTGAACTTAACCAGTCGGCATGCAGGTGCCTGACCCCTATGGTGACAATAGCCACCCCTTTACTGGCAACATGTGTCTAGGCAGAACTTAAGAAGGCAGGGAATGTGTTGAACACGTGTAATCTCCTGTCAAAAAGCGCCTGTTTTTAGCCTGCCCTAGGACAATTTTCAAGCGTTAACGGTAGCGCAATATGTCTGATTACTGCATCTACCGGATTCTAACACGCACCTTTCTTCCCCAAGAATATTCTATTACAAACCATGTTTGCAGCCTTTATAAGCTTTGCCACATATTTCGGCTAAGCTGGCTTTAAAAACCCGGGCGGACCAGCTGACATAGGGAAAAAGGCCACCGATATACAACACACATTAGACCCTTGCCCCCTTTTCTTGCTAAAAAATCGCGTCAGCATTAGATTTCTGCTTTGTTTAGGAGCTTTAACATTATCTTTGCATTAGTTTTTGACTTTATGCTTGTACAACGTGGGTGCAGGTTTTATTCAGGGGCATGTTAGAATAGGGCAAATACGGCCGAATGAATCAGCGTTTTGTGGTGACTTTTTTTTCTTCTTTTTCATCTTGCGTATCTCATCAGTCCCATTAGGGTCAAATTAACAGAAGTCCCTTTTGTTAGCTGCAAGTATAAATCACTTCAGAACTCCTTAATTTGTATTCGATAAACCATGTGTTAAACCATGTTTTTTCATACCTTCTTATAGCTTTGAACTGACTGAGAATTCACAGCTGGTTTCGACAGTGCAACACAAGGACAATGTTATAGTGAACTCATAAGGCATGCACTGTATTGCTAGTTCATTACTTCTTTGTCCTCGTGTTGTCATGCTATCGAAAAAAAGCTATGAAACCGCCCAAAACTCGCCCACCGTTCTGTCCTGTGGCATGGGGAAGGCCACAGGAAAATTACGGCACTCGGAGAAGCCCAACTCACGTCTCCGATGGTGCTACTCTCGGAGTCGTAGCGCTGGCGCCGCCTGAGGCGGGCCGGCACGGCGCTCGCCCGGTCACCGTTCGTGTGCTGGCCGTTGGCATACTGGTGCCCGTTGGTTATCTGGTTCTGCAGAGTCTCGGTGTCCTCGGAGTCGCTGCCTAGCTCCAGGTCGTGCGAGTAGTCTTCCATGGTGTCCTCACTGCCACTGCTAAGGCTGCGAAAGCCACTGTCCTGCTGCTGCAGCTGAAACAGCGACATTTGCCTTATAAACCATCGTCGCACCGTGAAACCACGTCTGCGCATGAACTGAACTCTGTACACATTTACCGATGGAGAAAAAGAAAAGGAAAAGAGGTTCAAAATAAAATGACATGTCTGCATTAATCTGAATCTATCTGAACATATGTTCAGATAGATTCAACCTGAACATATGTAACCTGAACATGCATGCATTACTGCATTGCTCCTTACTTGGACCGTATTCTCAGTCGATCACTTTCGGGAATACTATCACTTTCGCAAAATTTCGTGCAAGTCGGCACTTGATGCATCGGCATCTACGGGCGACGGCATGCCTCGCGTTCTGCCAAGCTCGCTGTGTTGGAATGCCAGAAATGCCACTGCCCGTAGATGCCACATTGCAGAAGTATAACAGTGCAGAAGTATAGCAGAAGCACTGCCTGTAGAGTCACATTGCAGAAGCGATAGCTAACACGAGTGATCGACCGAGAATACCGCTCCTGTTTATGTCCACATATACGTTACACATTTTGGACACTGTAACCTACACAGGTCTAAATAGTTTCAGTTATGTGCGGTCAACCTCGAACAGGGAGAAAATTTCAGGAAAGCCCTGTGGTAAAGGTCTTCTAGCCTAGCCCTCTACTCAGCAGGGAGGGATACGCGGTGAGAATAAATTGTACCAGGAGTAGGACGTGAGTGTGAATGCACAAATACAGGCTGGAGCGCCTATTCCCAGTCACAACTTCGCACGACGTGCACACTGACCATCGGGATGTCGTCGTTCTCTCGGCGGCCCACATCGTGCAACGAATCGCAGGGGCTGCTGTAGGTGCGCATTCGCTGCCTCGGGAGACCAAGGGCCTCTGCCAGATGGTGCCGCTCGTACTGGGACATGCCCACGCACAGCTCTTCATGTCCGCGCAGCCGCGTCTTGGCCGCTTGGGCTGCAATTGATAAAGCAATCATGCTTGTGAGATTGCCCAGTGTCACAAAATATGTGCGCAGTATATGAACACGCACGCAACTAGCCCCTTTGCCTCTGTACGATGTGGTCCATTGTTAAAGGGAACACACGAGTGTAGAGCACGTGGGCATATTTCCCTCTCGCAACTACCACATGGCTTTGCCGCAGACGAGTTGGAGTTGGTGGCACTGGCACCCTTCTACACACCTGCGCATTGCACTGAAATAGTTTCGGCAAGCACATACTTCAACTTTTGAGTGCCAAAGTAAGAGCCACAGATTAGAACATTCCCTTTTAACAGTGGACTGCTCTGTGCTGCTCACAAACTATGATAAACCCAAATCAGTGCTTCGAAATGATAACAGCAGTTAGCTGTGCCATGCCTCTTTATAGTAGCTAAGGAAGTACTGAAGGCTGTTCAAGCAGCAACATGAGACACACATGAAGCAGGTGGACATGCAGACTCGGTAACTTCAACAAATTAAGTTGTATGTGTCCAACGCACTCAACACAAAAAATTATTTGCCCACTACTGCGAACCTGTATGCTCATCGAGTTTAGAAGGCCTTTTTACTTCCGAATAAGACCTATGGGCCCCGGGTGCCAGACGACCTAGCTACGCCACTGGCTGTACTCCAGCATCTTTCCATGATGCAACATACATTGCAAACCCACAAACACACCAGGATTTTTAATCAAGCTCTTCAGGGTGCTGTTTTAGTAAGTCCACAGTGAAAGACAAGGATAGCAGATAACGGAGATTAAGTTCTAATGACACGGCAGCCACTGCTGCTGTGACGTACCAAGCAAATTTGTTAAAGCTACTAGGTATTCAGTCAATAACAGCAGTGTGTAAAGGGCTGAATACTGAAGCTTAAACAGTTGTTGCACACAGTTAACGCTTTGGTTTTACAGTTTGTGCAAGAAATCAATTGCATTCAAGAATGCCACTACACAGCATATATAAACTAGCACTTGCTCACTAAGAAATATTGTGAGGCAAAACCTAATGCTGCAGTATAGTGAAGTACAGTGGAAAAGGGTTCCATGCCTTTCACGAAGAAGACTAAGGAATTACTTGACACTTGGAACATTGTCAGACGCTGCAAACAAAACCAAAATGCACTGTAGAGAGTTGCACAGCAAAATGCTGGTGGTAACACGCAATTTGTTACAAGCTTAACCACCAAAAGCACTTACCAAGAACAGATGCTGGTGTGCCGACCAATTTTTCGCTGGGCGCAAGGTCAAATGGGGTGAGGCCAAGGCCCGAACAGACGCAGTTGCAGACGTGCGATCTGAAGAACAGCGCCATCCCACGCACACCGAGGTTGCCATCGCCGTACTCGGAGCCATGTGCAGTGTGGATCTGCGGATCGGTGTAGAGGTCTCCCACTCCCTGGATGTCCACCACGAGTAGCTCGTGACCCGAACGTTCGAATGTGAAGTGGCTGAATGCCTGCAGCAGGTGAAGAATGTATGTGAGTACAGTAACCGAGGGACAAGTAGCACATGCCCACACACAAAACGTTGCACAAAGAAACACAGCCAAACAGATGAATATATATATTTGATAACGTTCATCTTTAAATCTAGGGCCAGGATAACGTAATGGTTCTGTTCTAATCCCTTTCACGCTTTAGTGGTGGTCTGAGCGGCACTCCACTTACGCCATCACCAGGATCAGCTGATTGTGGGCAGTGGACAACGAGTAAAGAAAAAAAAAATAGAATCGAGTATAACAAGTTCTTGCATTATACTGGCCCACAATATTAAGGATTTATGGGCAACTTTAAAATGGCAGCAACATTTGTGGGGTGGCATGCATGCGTAGCATTTCAAATCAAAAACTTCGATTACAATTATTCATTTGGTCTGTGCAGTGATGAAACAAAAACAATCAATGAGTACATCTGAGGGGAAAAAAAAAAAGAAAGAGAAAGGCCTGCCAATTTCAAGTAGCACCTATTTGCTCCCAAAGCATTACATTTCATTGAACATTAATATAAAGTACTGCAGCCTTCTCAAGGTACAGACTTGGAGCATCCTCAGAGAGCTTGCACAGAGAGTGCCAGCAAGAACGGAAAGCCCCCCGATCACCTGTGGAGTGAGCCGCGTGGCCTGGGAGCTGATAAAGCCGGAGTTGGAGTTGTACTTGATGTAACTTCCTTCAATGAAGTGCTCCATGTGATACAGCGGACTGCCTGGCCGCTCCACAAACTCAATGATCGACACCTGGAATATGTCCACCTGCACAACACAGCAGAAGCAGCAGAAGTTCGGATTAATTAATTTGTTATGCTATGCAAGTGTCGGAACTTGAGCTTGCCTGCTCATCTGCAAAACAGTAAACTTCTGAATGCGTGTTTGGACAATGCAAAGTACTTTTATTTATTTATGCAAATGTACATGTTCATTTTCTGTAGCTCCCCGACTATCTTTTGTAGCTCCCTATCTGACCATCTTCTGTGGCTTCCTGGAATCCTGTGCCAAACTTTGCGTACTTGCTCCCGGACATCAGTGTTTTTCAGCAAAGTTTCTTTAGCCACAACCATGGTTCAGATTAGGGAAGCACTATCTGGCCGCAGAATATTAGCTCACCCACCACTTCCCTCTATCTGTGGTACCGCACGGGGTTCGTTAGGCCATGTATACAAGGTGTTTCTGCAAAGACGAAGGAATTAAAAAAAAATAGCCTGTAGCAGACAGCAAATTCTAGTCCTTGAGCTGGTCTACTTGAAGCGCACATTACTTGCATGAGAAATTGAAATGCATAATTGACTAATTAACAACAATTAACAAATTAAATTCTTAGTTAATTCCCTTGCAGCAAACGCAGCAATTTATAAATTGTAGCCAGTAAGGCAAATTCATTTGAAAATAATTCTGCAGATGACACTGTTTCCGACATATCCACCATCAAACTTGTGGTAAAAAGCATTGTTGTTCCACTTACATTTTCAACAAAATGCTGTTTTATGTACTGAGGCACGAAAGGAACTGGACCGCCAATATATTTCTTCACAAATTTCAGGTATTCATAACGCGAAACTAGTGTCACCCTGAAAATTTTTTCCAAGTGGATCAGCCTTGCGAACTCTCTGGCTAGAATTTGTAAATTTCAACATTTGCTGCAAGGCAATCAGTTAAAAACTGAATTAGCGAATTTTTTATTAACTACTCGGTTACGCAATTCGATTCCCTGTGTAAATAATGTAAGCCTGTTTGAGCAATCCAGCTCAAGGATTAGACCTTATTTTGTTGTAGCCCAAGCTGAACAAGGACAGCAGAAAGGCACATCTGACACACACAGCGCTAACTTTTAACAACAGATTTATTTCCCGTTCTCGGCGCTATATATACACTCTCGCAATGTCATACAGCACGTGTAAAATTTCGGTAAAAATGACCAAAAAATTTACTGGGAACCACACGTAAGCAGTTTTTTTACTCACATATTCACAGACATGTACACGTTCAGCGTGAAGAATAGATAATTGAGCTCTTTTGAGGGTAATGAAATGGAAGGTGTACTGATGCATGCATCGCCGAATGTTGATATGTGTCTAGCTTTTATTATTTTTTTTGTTCATTTTTACCGCAATTTTACATGTGCTGTATGGCGTTGCGAGGGTGTATATATAGCAACGAGAACCGGAAATAAATCTGTTGTTGAAAGTTAGCGCTGTGTGTGTCAGATGCGCCTTTCTGTTGTCCTTGACCAGCTCACGCTACAACAAAATAAGATATGCCATCCCAACAAGCCCCTATACCCTCATCAAGGATTACAATTCCGCTATCTGGGACAGGTTATCTTTAAAAATTGGTTAAAGCTTTCACGTGTACACCCATTATAAAACCAGTGTGAATTCAAATGCAAACCATTTTGAAATTACTCCAGTGCGTTTCCATTCTCACCTGCATTTGAAACAGTGGCTTAGTTCACACTCCTAAAATGCACAGAGCACTTGCACAGAACTGGCTGCAGAGCGTTTACACATCACATTTCAACGGAATTCTGCATAACAGGTGTTAAATATGCTAATAATCGCTTCTCAGTGTGTAGCATCACTGGTAACCATTTGGTGCGTGTTGCAATAATACACGGACTCTTTAAGCTCTCCCATGTTAGAACTTGCACAAGGAAATATACCTGCCTCTATGGACTTCATTATATGACAGTGCTCCAGACATGGCTGAGTACAAGCTACTTCTTTACGAAGTATTTTGTAAGAGAAGTTGCAGCCCACACAAGCTGTTAATGTGAGCAGCAACATGCCGATTCTACTGAGCCATCTGGCATGCAAATTATTGCTAGCTCCACATGCTAATTTGAGTGGGACAATTCCTAGCTCAAACCAGAGCAGCGAAACCCAAGTAAAGAGTGTGCCACTCTGACTCATTGAATTTGGGCTGCATTCTCGACCAGTCAATTTGCAAGATTCAACCTTTGGCGTGTACCACTTAAAGCAACTAATGGAAAAAAACACGACCAACCAAACTCATTGGTGGGCTCACTATTTTCACATTGCATAGTTGCTGACTGTATCAAATCAGTACAACAAGTGCCAGAAGTGCTGCAGCACTGACGAATGCACTCTGCTACAGTGACCGGCCACTGGAGTGGATGTCGCATCATCCTGTCAACTTGTCACGCAAAGTGGTGAATCATGCCCACACTTTAAAATTCATGCTCACGACCGTCAAAACTTGCATCTCGCAGAACGACTACGACAGTGTTAAAGTCTCCCACCTTCTTGGGGGGATTGTGGCGGTTGAACTCTTCGGCCCAGAGCTTGGCGTCCATCTGCAGCCTGACGTCGTCAAAGTAGGTGGTACGGTCCACGGGTTCCAGGTAACGCTTGGCTACGTAGTTGAATGCGTGCGCCCAGTTCTGGGCTGGCGCAAAGCTGGACAACTTCTTCCTGTTTGTGTGGAATCGCAAATGCATGAGCTGCCCCGCTCTTACAAACAGCGCTGCAGACTTATAAGTAGGCCTATGAATATAGTATGGTCAGGTGTTAAAGAGAGCATACCAGTTTGCATTCTGCTATAAATAATGCCAAGACAGGAAATAAAGACCCACAGGGTAACTTCTCATGCATAAATGTTAGTCCGTTACATTAATATGAGCCCCTTCTTTCCAATATAGGTGAAGAAAAATAACAGGTTGGCCTTATTATCAGAGAGGCGTTCCCTTCAACTGATGACTGTACTGTACAGCGGTACTGTCAACACACTGCCTGCACCTGGTTACACAGCCACCACAAAGCCAAATGAACTACTCACATTCTGAAGCATTCTCGCATGGCTCCCCGTCCAAAGGGCTGGAAGTGCGCAGCAAATGCCAAACACCAACGGTCAGTGAGCGCAGGACCATGGCTTGGGCACTGACTAAATGTGTATTCCCCTTTTAACAATTGGTGATTAATTACTTTAATTATCTTTTGGTAATTATCAGCATTTTTTTATGATGCAAGAGCTCATAAAAGCGTGCATTCTGCTACTAAACGTAAGCTAAAGGGACGCTAAAGAGAACCACTACGTCAGTTTACATAGCTAAATTATTCTTCCAAAACTATTTTCATTAATTTAGTAAAAAGAGATTGATTACCAAAAGACAAAGCAAGGCAATTTGATTAACTATACACCAAAACCACAGCCTTGGAACGTCAGAGTGGCATCACTTATTTCAAAGTAGTTTACGGTACTTAAGCTGTTTTGACAAAGTACAATTTCAAAACTTGGTAGGTCAAGGCATTAGATACTTTAGAACAGGACTGACCAAACTGCAGATCCTCACAGATCCAAGTGCACGCAGCTTGCGACTTTTTGGCATCTGTAACCCCCCTCCCCCATATTTCTGCCTCTTCCATTATCGGACCAGCTTCCGTTATATTCTAGAACTTCAAGGTGCAAATTGCTGCATGAGTGGCATTCACGGTGACCACTAGCTTTGTTGGATTAAATATTTTAAAGTTTGCCACACCCCTTTTTTTACTGTGACTCTTGACTAAAATGATTCTTTTTCATATGGCTCTTTGCATAAGCCTGTACGGCACCTCTGCCTTAAAATGTAATGTAGTTTTTATTTACCAATAAACAGTTAAGTAAACACGAGCAGATGGCATCAAATTTCATTGACGTCCCACCGAGCTCGTGCGGAAACTTCAAGGCGGTCATTACCACTAGTCTTCTGTCTTTGTGTCTTTTCTGGCTTATGAAGCCTTCTGTCACAATGAGAGTGGCGTTCATAGTACGGCAGAAGCGTAAACTGCTAATACTGTTTAACTTACTCTTCTGTGAAGTGACCCTTTAAGGTCCCTTCTGTTCCTCCTGACTTCAGTAACTTCGTGGTGTTGCATGACGACTAAATATCGAGCCCGTAGGCTTACTTCTCTAGAGCATTAAATATTCTTCTTCTATGACCAGGGTGCAAGGTGGTCCACTCACATCGGGGGCCATCTTGACCAGAGCCTCATCCTCCAGCCAGGCCTTGTTGAGGGCGTTGTAGCGATAGCGGCGCACGCGCTCCGCCTTGAACCGCTCCAGATGGAACATGGCCCAGGGGTCCTCCATGTGCAGAACTTGCCGGGCCGCACGCTTCCACTTCAGGGCTGCCAGCTGCGATGGGCTCAAGGGCCGCGGAACCTCTGCGCATTTGCGCACGTGGTGTAGCGTACGTCACATACCAATGTGTAGAAGCACACCTTTGTTTTCATCATTACTACAACCGAAGTATAAAGCACACACAAAAACTTTGAAGGCAGGCCGGCAAGTACCTAAGAAATGGTGGGAAAGGATGTCGCACAGGAGTGAAGACGGAAACAGAAAAACGATGAATTGAATGTGAAGAGGCTGATCCCTCTTTTAGAGTAAATGGTGACAACATGAAAGTGAAACTTCTATTACAAGAAGTGTCGGCAACGATAGCAAGCACACGAGGCCTGTGCTGCTGTGCGGCGTAAACACCTCGGATGCTACCAGGCACCATAGGTATAACCGACACGACGGTAAGTGCGTATGTGGCAATACTCCATCACATCACCGGTGGCATTGCGAGCACTTATGAACAAGTGCAAAGGTGAGCACACACACGAAAACGGCATGAGCTGTGGTGTTGCCACCGAGCGGTGATGGTTGCGAGGAATTACGTACGAAGAAGTGCCACAGACACCATCACTGCTAAAAACGTTTAACAGAGTGAATAAAAGTTTATTCACTCAACAGAGTGAATAAAAGTTTATTCACTCACTCACTCACCATCACCGCTAACAGAGTCAGACCACAAGACACTTCCAAGCCCTACCATCTTTACTGCCGTTGTAGGTATCCTAGGTAACGGCCATGTTTTCTACGGTATTACTCGGTGATAAAAGAAAAGATAACCTAAATGTCCTCACTGCAGCAATTTTTTTTACACACTGTCAGGAGCCCAATTTCTTTAACAAAGCAAACATTTCTATGCCTACTTTCCTAACCACTAGGTAGGCACAAAACAGCAAGCTATTGCCATGTCGCAGATTTGTGTGATGATGATTGTGTGACAAACACAAGATATTTTTCGTGTAGAATGGCATAAAACACTTTCATGCTAAGAAAACAGGGAATCAAGGAAGGAACACTCCACATCTTTTCTTTCCACATTCCTTCCTGAAATGCACACACGAAAAAAAATTAAATTATGGGGTTTTATATGCCACAACCACTTTCTGATTATGAGGCACGCCGTAGTGGAGGACTCCGGAAATTTTGACCACCTGGGGTTCTTTAACGTGCACCTAAATCTAAGTACACGGGTGTTTTCGCATTTCGCCTCCATCGAAATGTGGCCGCCGTGGCCGGGATTCGACCCCGCGACCTCGTGCTCAGCAGCCCAACACCATAGCCACTGAGCAACCACGGCGGCTCTGAAATGCACACAAGCTTTATAAAGTACTTTGTAGTATTATGGTGGAGAACTACTATAGATTTTCATGTAGAATACTGCATGAAGTACTACGGAGCATTGCATTCCTTTGTGACCTGTGTATAAGCTTCATGCAGCACTTTAAATTTATATTGCCTATGAGCTTCACAAAGTACTCGGCAGTTTAAACACATTGCGGCAAAATTGTAGAGTACTGCATAAAGTACTCCAAGTACTACAGAGCATACAGCATTGAGTGACAGGAAGTACATGGAGTTGACTTAACTTCATCCTTCTGGCTTCAAACGGCTTTATGACTTTGGAAATCGATAATTTTCTACAAGATACTGCAATATAAATGTAATGACTACAAATGTGTGCAGAGACTGATCTCCTATGAACTATAAAGAAAATTTAGAAAGATAAAGCATAACATAAATGTCGCAAGAATGCCATAAGCCACAAGCATGAAAATGAAACAAATCCATGTACTAACCATCATTGCCATGGTAGCTGAATGATTGTAATGCCACAGTTACCTCAAAGCAATTTTGTAGAAAACTCTATGCTGCACAGAGTACTTAACGAGGCTCATATGCATCTCATATGAGCTCATATGAACTTTCATATGCATTCTGGAGTACTTCACACCGAACGCTACATAAAACTCATGTATGCATTTAAAAAAGGAATGACATTAAGAAGAAAGAAACGAAAAAAAGAAAGAAAGAGAGGAACGGCTACTTAAGATGTCACCCTTTTTCCATCACCAGCAAAGAGAAAAGGAATGCCACAACAAAGAGTGGTCTTTTTTAACAAGTCACAATAGGGCTGCAAGAGACTAAACAAGACAGCTGCTTCATCACTGAATATATGAACAGCAATGAAAGTGAAAATGTGTTTGAAACCCATGCATTCACCACTGAATGGTTGAATGCATTAGCATGATTGTATAAAGGCCACATGAACAGCCAACAGGCAAAACACACACACAATGTAACACACCTTATGGACAATAAAGCTTATAGCATGTTGAAACTCGCATATGCATGGCTAAAGTTGTGCAATAGCCACAGAAGACCAAAAGACAAATGGACACAATAACTGGCTGGCAAGGCAAGATCGATGGCACATGGAAGAATGCATATTGTCACAAGAAAGTTTAGAGGGAAGCCTGATATTAGACCAAAGATATTTATAAATCATTGTTCTTTGACTTAAGGCATTGAAAACTTGTAGATATGTGTATTCCTTAATTATATGTACTTATTTCAAACATGAGACTCACTTCTGTTTATCTCATTTGTTTCCAATTTTACACTCGCTTCCTTTATTTAATTTTCTAGAAAGGTTCGTGAAAAATCAGTTCCTCAGATTTCGCTAAACAGGGTATCAATGGCTTCTGCATGCATCAAGGAATCCAACAAGACCCAACTTCTAAGACTTCTGGAAGAACACTCTTCTGAGTGTCGACTTCTCTCTCTGGCTGCACTTGCCATAAGTGATATACAAATACAAAAGCTTCAAAACATACTTCAGAAATATTTATGTCCACAACAAAACTACAATTCCTGTGATTCCTGAATTCCTGTAAATAGGCATTTGAGCATGCATGTAAACACTGTCCCTTTTTTTTCCTGTACAGCTCTTGCCATTCGAGTTTTCCATTAATAGATTAAGAAAAATTCAGGTGTTGTTTTTTATGCTGTTCACAATCTTATGAATTGGCACAGTCGCACTGGTAGCACTTCCATCAAAGTATATCCCATTCTTTTCTTTCTTTCATTAAAATATAAGCAGATCTTTCCTTTTTCTATTTTTCACTGTTGCAAAATGTTTTTAGTTTCTACTGTTGGTTTAGTGCAATTTGTTTGCTACAATAGGCTTGATTTCAGTGCTGGGACTGCAAGACTATGTCTCTACCTTAACGGATCTGCATATATTTGCAAGTGTTGCTGTATGATATTGTGACAAGCTCAGACTGGATATTTTCAATTTTCTCCATCATGAATGCCTAAAAAGAGAAATCCTATGTACAGGGAACACATCAACAATGTTCTAACATACATATTTGTCTTCTGAAAAAAAAAAAGAAGTGTCTATACGATAGCAACCAGCACTTGTGCTATCCCTTTTTGCCAGCCACCGTACCCACACTCTGGTCAACAAGATCTTAATTCTGCAGCAAATTTTTGGCACGGATAGAGAAGAGCAGGTGATAGATAGATTCAGCAGCTGAGACACACAAAAGCAGATGACAGTACACAGAATGTGCAACTGGCCCAACAGCAGAAAAGAAAAGACGGCGCTGACTCACCTTCAAGCTTCTTGCGAGGGCTGCGGACAGGGTCGCTGACGACCTTCTTGCGCTTGAGACCCATGGCCACCGAGAAAATTGCCGAGGAAGCACCCGGTCCATCGGCCTCACCACGCCCGCCGTCATCACATTCGCGCAGAGCGTTGGGGTTGCTCCGGATGTCCTCGATGCTCAGCGGGCGCAATTCCAGATCTGCATGCTCTTCCGCCATCGCCTCCGTCGCTCCTCCCGAGCTCGCTAGTGTTGGTACTTCGCTCCTCCGGACACGATGCCTGCTCAGATCTCAACTACGACGACGGCAGTGGCACTGACGTGGGCATTTGAAGCATTGTCTGCTGCGCTGGACCAGAGGAGGGGAGGGCACACCAGGGGTTCTGCAAAAACAAACTGAATGGCTTTGTCCGGGGTGGTAACAAAACCGATCTGGTCTTTAGACGAGGTTTACAGCGGTACCCCCATTGGAGGATGACATAGCGTGAAACAGGCAAAAGTATGAGCCAGAAATAGCCAAACATTTATTGAGCCTAGAACAGGTTCAAGTTATGACGTGCCGAGCATGACTGCTGTTACCTATCACCACAGGACTACAGCTAGACATTCATCCTTCACTCGCAGGTATTTATTTATTTGAAACGGAATCCACCTCACAATGGATGCAGACATTACAGCGATCAGCATCGAAGCAATGCAGCGACACACAGTATCGCCAACGCAGCAACGTGCCAACAGCCGAGCTCATCTCTCACACTTCCCACTGCTCCCGCTGCGCTACGTAGTGCTGCCACCGTGAAGTCCGCGTGTGGTGTGGGTTTGATTTCACCAAGCTCCGGATAAATTTTAAAGGATCTTCTTGGTCGAAGATTAGCACAGCGGCACATACCCAGTTACTCAAGTTGGCGTCAAAAAGGTTCAATCTCAAGACACAACATGCTTGACCTTGCAGACAGTGCAACAGCACACTGAGAGGTGCTTGGTGAATTTGTTGTTGCCAAGGGATATGGCTCATACCCACTACCAAGAAATTGGCCTTGCCAGAGCATATCAGAGCACAATTTATGGGACGACTATGTCCCATAACTTCTTTCTTGATGGTCCTCTAGAAGATGCATGCATTCATTTTTATAAGTAGGCTGTTACTATGTGACTAACATGCTAAGCCTTTTTAAGTGCTAGCTTAAACAAGTTTATTCCACTTCTTTCAGACATGCCTCCGTTGCCTAGTGGTTAGAGCATCAAGCTTCTGTGCTGGGGCCCAGAGCTCGAAACCGACCCCGGACTTTCTTTCTTTATTTATTTTATTTATTTCTAGTGAAAACTAGTGACATCTAGTGTCCCAAGTTGGCTATACATTGACAAACAGCAAAGTGGAGGGAAGTTCTAAAGAAAACTATCACCTTTAAAAAGAAAATCCTTCAAAATTTCTGGTGCTGGGTATAATCGAACCCACATTGTATTTATTAAGGAACCAGCCAGGTGTGGACTTCGTGGTGCCGTCCCTAGATGGCGCCACGAAGCCCAGAGGGATTCATGAGAGGAGCTGTGCTGCAGTACGTACTTCACATATGACTCGTTTTTGCGATGGCAATACAGTGGGTGGTGCTGCATTGTTTCAGTGCTATCAGCAGCGATGTCAACAGTCACGACGAGATGTTTTATGGCAGAATTTTTATGTAGGCAAATACACTAAACATGGAAGTAGCACTGAGGATACTTGGTCTCTAAACATATTAAAGGAAGAGTATAGTTATCTTCAGCATGTTTGCTCGCATAACACTGAATAAAAGAATTGACACAGCGAGGCCCCAGATTCTCCCAAACTACTTTATGGCCCCAAGCTGGCACCATCGGGCTTTTGTGTGTATTGACTATTGTGGTTGTGTATTGACTATTGACAATAGGTTCAAAACAAAAAATGCGCACAAGACACCTTAGGAAATCCAGTCAGCAGTGTGCAGTGGTGCGACTTATTGCCTCCTGAGCCGGTGAAGAAGACGGCGGCTCACGTGCAGGGCGAGATATAGAACGTGCTACCGTGCTCCACCTGAGCGGCGCCGCTCCAGGGATCCCCTGGCACCATGACTGGCTGGCACAAATAAACTGTGGCTATGGCGGCTACCTCTTCGCGCCACCTCCCACAAGTGCATCAGGTTCTTAAGAAACCTGGAACAAGTTTCTACTAGAGAGTAACTTTAAATTTTAAGGAAAAATGCGGATTTGATTAGGTTTGCTGCAATTAGTAAAAAAAGTTAAAATCTTGCAACAGCAGGAGGCTGACTTTCATTCAAGCCATAAATTTAATAAGTAAGCTGTATAATCATGTCCCAAATTTGTACACTTCACATGCTCCAACAGATGCAGTTTCACAGAAGTGCGATATTTGTTTTTGGTGCAGAGTTACAGATTTGTAAACTTTGTGTGTTGTCCTTTTTTTCTTTAAACTTACCGATTTCGTGCAATTTTTGTAAGAAATTTGAAGTCCTAAGTGAAAAACCTGCTGCCTACGGTCAATAGAATTCAGCTTCGACTCATAAATGCAACACATTTCATTAAAATCAGTTGAGCAGTTGTCAATTCAGAGCATTTATGCGCTTTACGCACATCTGAATAAGGAATACGGGGTTGACTTGGCAGCAATGCTTGCTTTTAAGCCTAAACGTGAGCGACCTGCTTCAAAGATAACTCATACGTGTCAGCAAACTTTCTAGATTTAAAAGCATACATTTCATTAACCTCATCGCATTTATTCTGTAAACGTGTGCCTTCTGTAGTGGCCGGACAGTGGTTTTCCATTAAATTTACAAGTCCTGTCAAAACAGCATGCTTCGAAGCCCCGCGTAAAGTGACAAACATGCCGTCAAATTGCATTGCATCCTCATGCTGACAGACTTGGTCAAGAACTATAAACGCTGTTCATTCTCAGGGTTGCGATCAAGTATGGCTGAATAAACTAAACTAAGCTGAAAGTAGCTCAATTAGGATAGTTTCCAATATTCCAGCTACACGGCTGTGACCCTTCAAATGAGCTATGGGCTCAATCAAAAGAAAAAAGAACCATAGAGAAGGGGGGGGGGGGGGGGGACCATAAAATAGGATCACTAAACACTTACAGAGAATGGTTTGTAAGTACGGTTCATTCTCAGGATTTATATTATTTACATTTGGGGGCAAAAATCGGGTGTTATAATTAAAGAGAAAAAAAAAAAAAAAACGGAGAGAAATTGGGGTTCTTGCTGTCTGGCAGCCCAAATTACAGGTTTTCCTGGTAACTTTCACAAATGATTAGTATATGCGATGGTCGCTTTTTCAACACAAATGTATATAAGCAAGCAAAATCATTCACAAGAACATCTCATGACACAGAAAGCAGCTGAGAAGTCACGTGATGAACTCATTTATAGAAGTTGTCATTGGCAGGCATTTTTCATGCTTTGAAAATAAATCACATAAACAAAAACAACAAATAGAAGCATGTTTGGCGATCCCCTTTTTTACTTTGTACTCCGCACTTTGCTTAACAAATAAAAACAGTACAGTATACACACGGGCAAGCTTTGGAATAGGTGAGACGCTTTTCCTTCCCTTACAAGCCCTTGTTGATGTACATTAGCATATGAATTTAAAAAATTTCTGTGTCCATCCTAGACCTGTCAAGTCTTTCATCTCTGTCTGTTGTCATCCTGTACTGTTTTAACGCTTTATGCTTGTGCCAAATCCTCTTGCAATAAAATTAGTGGAATACGAACTAGGCCAATGTGATACCCTTCCTTGAACTTAACATAGTTGAGTAAACATCCTCTCAATGTCACAGCTACAATTTTCAATTCAGAGCGAACGTGAGCATTGTGTTCCCTTCCAAGCGCATCAATACCTTTTACATGTGCCTAACATGCGGTAAATGTGATGTGATGGGCCGCCGTCATATCCACGCAAACCCGCCAACTAAAGAAGCAAAATGATTTTGTCCACTCAGGGCTAGCAGGCGATGAATATATCACATTTCCCAGTTTTCACTCGAGTTGTTAGGTTAAAAAGGAAGCCCATATCACTCACATACAAATATTATCACCAATATATTTTGACCACTGGCTCACAAAAGGTGGCCAACGTTCATTACTTTTCTGATGCTTGCATTCATCATTATTCTTTACTAAAACGGCAAACCTCGGGAAGAAATCAGGCATAACTCTATTTTAATAAAACCTGTCTGGGGTGCAAAATAATGAATTAAAGGGTTTTAACCAAAAACAAAGGACACTACTTACAATATGCCAAACATGTCCAACCAGCTTGTGATTTTGCTTCTCGTTGTCACAGCCCTATATCTCCATGATTACGTTTAGCACTTCACTGACTATAAGAGTTTATTATCTCTTGCATTTACTGATTTCTTGTATAATCCATTTTATGTTTCATGAAATATTTTCTGTATCAACAGTATTCCAGAGCTCTACTGTAGTATTCTGGTATTCTACTGATGAGCTGTTAATAAACCCCTGGCCCACCACCTTCTCAGATAATCCAAATAAAAAAGCAATTAAAAAGTTAATGTAATTCTATGAGCTTGCATTCAATGCAAGCTTCAATAGAACCTTTTATAATGTAATTGTCTCCTACAGACTGCATGCAACAAAAACTACAACTATGGAAACCGTTCAACCAAATTTTAATAGTTGTCTCCTCCTCCTCATCATCATCAGCCTATTTCATGTCCACTGCAGGATGAAGGCCTCTTCCTGTGATCTCCAATTACACCTGTCCTACATCAACCGATTCCAACTAGCACCCAAATATTTCCTAATTTTATTGTACCACCTAGACTTCTGCCTTCCTCTACTGCGCTTCCCTTCTCTTGGCACCCATTCTGTAGCCTTAATGGTCCAATGGTTATCTAACCTGCACATTACATGACATGCCCAGCGTCATATTTTTTTTTCTCTTAATGTCCATAAAATTATCTGCTATACCCGTTTGCTCTCTATCTCCTATCCTATTGTCTCCTATCCCTACACAAAAACTAGTATTAGTGTAACAACCAAATGAAGATGACACATTGTATGCAGCCTTTCATTTGGTTATTACTAACCAAGTTAAACCAAGCCTCCCAGTTCCTCCAATTATTTATACTAATAGTGTGTGTAGGCACCTAACGATTGCAAGGCACGCGTCACATCTCGTGTGAATGACAACGTAAGGACGCCAGCGCAAACAGAAAGATAAACTCAATGAAAGAAACCGCAGACCTCACAGCTACTCAAGGCACCTGTTAAAAGGCCTCACATTAACTGAAAGGCTATTTACGGTGACCCTGCGCCGTGCGACGACCTCAACCACAAGACGGAAGCATGCCAAGAAAGTGAAATAAACATGCTGCGAGCGTAGAAAAGCCTACGTGTCCGATAAGTGATCTGCTCTTATCACCCGGCTGGGATCAATAAAAACAACACTCACGGCCGCCAAAGAGGCCGAGCCAAGCCGCAATGTCCCTGCCCAAAGTAGGTCAGACAGGGCGTTTGCGACACCCTCGCCTCGAGAATGGGATTAACTTCCTGCTTCCACGGATGCTGAACGGGCAGGCCCCACTTGAGACAGCTGACAAGAAATTTTTGTATTGTACATTGTAAAGGTGACTCAGGACTTCTAGGATTGTTGCATGTAGGAACAGTGCTGCGAAATGTGTGAGCTGCATGTCAGTGTGTCTTACGTAACAAAGATGACTCGAGATTTGCAAGAGGTTGTTGCACGTACAAAATAGTGCAGTGAAAAAATGTTTGAACAACTGTGTGTCCACATATACCTGTCATGTGTGTACGGTTGCACTAATAATTTATTCAGATGGCTAACTAGACCAAACCATTATGCTATTGAGTGAAATGCCAAAAGCAACAGTTAAATTAAGCTTGCAAGCAGCTGTCAAACATTTACATTGCCGAGCCTCTCAATAATTTTTTTATTCTACGTGCGTGATGTGCAACCGATGTTCAGATTTATCGAGCAGTGCAGTAATTAAGTTGCACATATGCAAATGTGTTATTTAATTAAATCACCTCTGTTAAACATGTTAGCAGCAAAACACAGGTTACCAGTAGCGGAATAATAGCTATCCTTTAGCAGCTTATGCCCAACTGCAGTCTTAGTCGTTTCATTACTTTTCATATGATACACAATCATAACGGAGATTGACTTTGTATTTGGTACTTTATAAAATTTACATAAAAGCATTTTTAAACCAACTCATGCCGCATGGATTAATATACAAGTGAATAGATCATTAAAAATGGCTACTTTCAGCATGGTAACACATGGTAACAAAGTTGTTGGGTCCCAAAAGTGTGTACTTTGCAATTGTATACATTATTTATGTTAAACTTTAAAACTTCAATAACTTCAAAAAACTGGCCACTAAGATTTCTAATGCTCCAATGAGCATGATATTATGTGCAGTTGAGTACAAAAGTTTATGGAATGGAGGTTCTGCGAAAGAGCTGGGGTTAAACGAGGGGCCCGATCTTTATTAATCATATCATAAGAAGCCAACAAACAAAGACACCAAGGACAACAATAGGGAAATTACTTGTACGATGTTTGCATATTGCGAAGACGTGGGATTGTTCTCCACCTGTGGCAAGTTGTTTTTTCATCCACTTTCATTTCCATTAATTTATCATTTCTTTAATTCAATGAGTAAGTACAAGTAATTTCCCATGTTGTTCTTGCTGTCTTTGTTTGTTGGTTTCTTGATACTGCATTTGCAGATAGTAGTACATAGTATGTATGTCCCAACAGGGAAACAATACTCCAGAGAGGGCACAGCCAAACTGTAACCCTTTGGATTCAACCACAGACAGTCACAGCAATACAGAAATGCTTAAATGAAGCTGTGGCAAATTATATTAAAACAATTTTCAAATAAGTTGGGCTTGCACCAAACCTTGACTGTTTCTAACACGCCTAACAAACTGACATGCTTAGTCAGCGACGTATTATGCCCGAATAAGCATCTTCACAAAGGCACACAGTGTGACATCACTTTGGTAACGCATGGACGACTTGCCAAAGCAAGCCTGATGAACTCTGTGATGCCCAAAGGTGTTATATATGCTGCGCTAAATTTGACACCTCAGGATTCGGATCGAAGCATTTTGACATGCTGGCACAAGTTTTCAGTTGCGGATACTTCAGAAAGCCAGTTACTAATTAATGAATTACTGTGCTAATTATGTCCTCACTATAATAAAATTTCATTGCTTCTTTTTTTCATGTACTCTTCAAGGCCACAAATAAATGCGAGCAAGTTGTTCTAATTTTCCTTGATGTGTAACTGCGTTTCGGCATTTCAGAGTTAACATCGCATGTGCATTCTGACAGTCACAGTAGCTGAGTTGAAAGCAAAACTGATGTTAACAGCAAAATATATGTGCAGCGCTAGCATGGTGTTTTAACACTGCAAAATATGGTAGCAGCGACTTTAAAATTTATCATGCCTATTAGAATGTACATCTTGTCCGCAAAAGCTTGAAACACTGAAGTTTGAGACGAGATTCTCTCTGCAAGCAAATGAATTTAGAAAAGCAATATATTTATGTAGGTCTGGAAGAGGCTGTAAAACTTCCTTCTTTACCATCACAATATGTTCGTTCGACATATGGTTAAGCATGGTTTAAAAACAAAAAACAATGCAATGACCACAACGTAAAACTGAGCTTGAATCAGGTACAATGCAACTCGTATAGAATTGGAGAGAGTGCAAATAACCTTAATGAAGAACTGTGCAACAAGGACTGAGAAAAAAAAAAGCTAAATACACTACTAGGAAACAAGGTAAAAATTGTATGCTAACCAAAACGGCCAGGTTACAGACCCCGATTAATTAAGCAGCCTAACTTTCGAAAATGCCCAACTTTAACGAAAAATTGATGTTGCAAGCAAATCAAATTTTTGTCGCAATACTTGTACAATCTGTTCTTCCATTTCGCATAATTGCATCAAGAATTAACTTGAAATTCGTTCTTTAGGTGCACTTTGGTCTTTAATAATAATAATAATAATAATAAAAAAAGAAAGCCTTGCTTACACTACAGCCTGTGTTACCAAACTTAACCAGTGCCAGAGATGGAGAAAACCATATCTGCTACGATTAGAAGAGTGCTGCAAATGTAGCTGATGGCGTGCGTATCTTTATTACCAGACGCCAGGAATGCACATTTACGAAATGAAATCTGCCGCCTATCAGCAAGAAAGAGTATAGAAACAAACCAAGCAGCCAAGAAGTATGGAGGTCATAAAGTCCGTTCAGAGAAGTGCTTGCGCAGCAAGTGCCTCAAGAAATGGATTAACTCATTGGATCTGTACTGTTGCACAACCAGGACAGAATGTGTGGTCGATTATATGTCGTGCTCCACTTTTGCAGTTTGCAGCAATGAATGGGCAAGATATCCACAGCTTTGGTCCTCGGACCACGAGAATTAAGTACTTTTAATCGACGCTTAGATTTTTTAGGGAAGAAACAACAATATGGCCATGAAAATCTCAATTTTCTTTTTTTAGTAGTGGTGGTATTTTTTGAGGCGCAAACGTGGTTTATTAATGATTATGCTTGCAGTCTACCACCCACATTCTGTTTACCAGAGAAAACAACGTATGCTAATAACTTCTAGCCTCTATAATAAAACCCAGACCAGATGCTTTCTTAGAAAAAAAAAATGCTGGCGGGGAAACAGTCGGACGTGCGCGCAAGCTGAACACGTTCACCTCATGAAATTCATGAACCGAGAACTCTATTTTTCACTTCTCAACAATCGGAAATTAGATACACCAGAGCTTCTAGGGAAGGCCTTGACACGAACTGTAATAAACAAACAGGTAGCTGCACTGCGAAAGGTGCTGCTCGATCGACAAACAAACAAACAAACACAAGCAGGCGGAGTGCCTCGAAGCGTGAACACGCGAGTAGCTGTTGCTAACTTTGGCACGTGTCACCAATGCTGGAAGCCGGCCAGACTGACTCGAATCGGCTTCTTGATCTTGGATCGAATCCCCGCGGTGGGTTGAACATCCCAGAGCAATGCACTGTTGTTTACGTTTACATATATACGCGTGACTCACGGCATGAGCTAGCTTCTTTCACGATCCGAGAAACGCGTCAAGCGAGACAGGTGTTGCTCCGGTATAACTCGACGTTAACGCGCTCCAGTGACGACTGCGAACACAGCTGCGCGCCCTGCTTCTCACAGCGGGGTGTCATATGATCTTGCCGGTTACGTCTCCCCGGCCCCGGAACGTTTCAGGTTCTCGCCATTTACGACCCTGCGATTAATGTAATGAACCCGTACGAGGAAAACTAGAGAAGTGTGCGCCCACAGCACGCGAACGCGCGCATTCGAGAAATGAGGAAAGAAAAGTGGTCCGACAAAAACAGAAAAGCCGAAAGTGCGGGCGGCAGAAAAACAGCCGCCCGCGCCGCTGACGGTCGTTTATTAACCCGTTTGGGATAGAGTCGTTGCAGTATCTATCTCTGGCCGGTCGATCGTCTTGTAGGGGCGACGGGGGCGATAACGCGCTCGTCAACACCCGGTGTCAACAGTGTGACAGCAAACCCACGCTGACAGCGCGTCTAGGCAGCGATAACCTTGACTCCGCCGCCGACGAATTCGAAGGTTCCTGTCCCAAACAACCCACCACGTGTTCAAATGGCGGCACTCCGCGGGGGAGCAAACAAAAACATAAACGGTGCACGCCACAACGTCGCGCGCGCGTTGCTGGGGCAGCATCGTGCAAAGTGTCCCGCGAGGCATACCTGCCACTACGTGGCACGACGCGTCGAGATGGTAACATTCGCTTACCTCGAACGGCCTGCCAGGCGGTCTCGTCGAGCTTCAGCAGTCTCCCGTCGAAGTCATCGAGCGGCAACAGCTGCGGCGCGGCGTGCATCCATTACTATCGACTCTGCCGTGCGCGCGGTGTGGAAGCGACGCACACATTTCGTTCCAAAATAAAAAGAGGCATGCGGCTTACCTTTCGGTGAAGAAGCACAACGCGCTTTTCGAACCTGTCAGGTTGGCCTGTGGGCTGGGCACGACGCATCGACGGCAGTACGGGTTGCATTCCCTGGTGCGCGGCCTGCTGCTGCCTCTCGAAACCTCTCCCGACGAGCTCGCCTCTACGCCAAGCGCCGCACTAGCTCGCACGCTCTCTCTCGCCTCGAGCTCGACCAAGCCCGCCGGGCGAACCTCTCGGCTTTTTCGTCTTTCTCTTCCGGGCTTCCTTTTAAAAGGGAGTCGGTGGCGGCGGCGATACCTTCCGGCTGAATGCGATGCACGACGGCGACGTCCCGGCGAACGCTAGAACATATGGGAGTGACCGACGCAGCGAGCGAAGATTCACGACACGGCCGCACCAACCGCGCAGCGCGCACTCTCCCGTCGCAGTAGTCGTCGTAGCGCCGGGTCGCCGCGATGTGTGCGTGTTTGTGCGAGATCGATGTTTGTGCGTGAACTGTTTGTGCGGCGACCGTGGCCCATATCCCGGAGTCGAGGCAAGATGGAGCCACCGCGCCGCCGCCGTAGTTTACAGCTGTAGCATGCTGTAGTGGCACAGCGTCGGAAAGTATTTCTAGTTAGGTTTAAAAAACAGAAAGGCAGACGAGAAGAAGCAGACGAAAATCGCGTCGCCTCGCGCCGCCGGACCCGAAAATATTTGTCGTACTGAGGTATTTTTACTCCGGCCCCGCGGTTCGTTCCGCCATTGCGCGAACGAGACAATTCTTTTAAATTTTTTTTTTTGTTTCATCCCGGCAACGAGTGCGACGTTTGCCAAAAAGCATGCGGCGCGACCCGACACACGAGATACTGCACCCACGCAATGCGCCTATTTATAAACACTGGGCAGCGCAAGACCCAGATTAGAGAGAACACGGTTTAATCCACGCCGTCGTGTGTCAAGACGTCGTGAAGCCAAACAAGAAAGACAAGGTACGCAGGGGGTGAGCAACAGATGTATTCTGCGTAAATATGAAATATCGACCCGACATGTGAACATCGCAAGGTGACATATGATGTTTACAGGGTGTGTATGTAAACATAAGACAGTATATGTACATCTTACTAGGGGTGCAAAAGCAAGAGTGGCATGCATAATACTAATGAATTCATTTGTACATAGCTAGATGTGCAAGTGGACACGAAGCACGTAACAACCAAAATTGTTGGAAGTACACGCAATCCATGAAAAACCATCAGAATGACAAAATGTTGCTCTTTTGCGTCATTTTGATCATATACAAATAATATGCAGGCTACAAATTCATATAAAATTATCTTTTCAATAGATGGATTAAACTGCACATGCCACATGATTTCAATATGTACACAATGCTCACATATTCCACAGAATTTACCTTGAACATGAAGGCTATTATGGTTTAGGATCTGTCAAATGCATATACTGTGCAATAAACAACTTGTACAATTACTTGGGAATAGCTGCCTATAGAAACAAGTCATTGAAAATGACAGCAACAGACCTTGCTGTTCTACAATTTCTCTTATGTAAAACGAAGTAAGCTGCCGATGATAACCAGACAAAATCATGGGAATGCTGCCATATGTATTTCGCAAGGCAAACGCTGACAGTCACTTTGGCCTTGCCACACAGTGGTAGAAAAAGAAAGGAGGCAGTTCAGTTTCCAGGGCACTTTGTGCAGAGTAACAACGATAATTAGGGGCTGGTACCAATAGTTTCCGCAGTTACCAAATTCAGGGCAGAAGATTGGCTCAATTCTCACATCACCGATGAAAGAGCTTTAAAGCGGCCTCAGGAAGTAAGAAAAAAGAAAATTGCATATTCATTGAGGACTAAGAAACAATAAGCAGTTTGTCCTCAAATAATGACTCCTTTGAATTAGACTACAATAATGCTGTTACTATGCCCTTGGTCATTCCTAATTTGGTGGCATGCATAATTTTTTACTTGCTAGCTCACTTTGCTAAAACCTTAATTTGGTTTTCTTTCTCTATAATTGCATGATTATCCTGGTCACACAGCAGGCAATAAACACAGCTGAACAACAGCATCGCATATGTCTTAAATAGGCTATCTACAAGCCAAAAAGGAAAGCCTGGGGACATGACGTTTCTGCTCCCTGCCCATTTACGTGTGTGGGGCCACTTTATTTTATATACATTTGTACACATTACTTGTGCTAGCACTCGCAGCGCTGCATGCAGGTGGAACATAGCACATCGTGCTTCAATTTAGAAATGAATCAGTTCTCTACCCAAAGTTGTACAAAACACAGGAGAATGTCTACTCTATTCACTACAGGCCTGGGCACACACAGACACAATTCTCTCATTTTTTGGGGGGTCCACTGCATAGACGACGATTCCCGACTTCACACAAGTACAGGTTCTCCAACTCCTCAGTTGACGCAGTTGCACAGTGGAAAAAAAAAAGTTTTGCACTGACAGTTGGCAACATAGCTTCGAACAACGAAATAAACTGTGCCATCTTCTTGGCACCAACCCTGACTTCAGCACAGATGTTCGTCTTCCAAAGTTCCGTCTCCAAGAGCGGTTCCAATCCTAAAGGGCGCTTAAACCACTCTGAACTCAAGATCCTGTTACGTAGCGGCCACTGCATACCAGCAGTAAAACCTTTCAAAATGATGCCATAATAGCGAAGTTGCAGGCGTTTGATCAAGGGCTAGGTGGCGGCCGCAGTTTTTAACTTGCCCTCGCTACCCTCCCCCCAGCTGCTTTCTTCTCCTCGCCACATGCTCCGGCCCACACCATGCGGTGTTGGAAGGCTACGAGTCGCGTCAACCAACCAAAAGGGATCGCCCATTGTCCCACCCGCTGGTCACCTTCTGCACAATGCCGTCTGAATGGAAGCTTCACGGAAGGGTGGGTAGCACATGATGGGCAAGCACCCCCTCCCTTCTCAGAATACACGGCCAGCTCTCGTCGGCCAATTGATGGCTTTTACCCAGGTGATGTCACGTAGATGACCTCGCTGGCTTCGCAATGTGCAAAGAAGGGACCGCGAAATCCCAACGTGAAGCACGGGATTGTTTATTTTCTGGCGCCCCTGCAGAATGTAGCAGGACAAGCCTGCAGATCTTTCAAGTCAGGTATGCAAAAGTGTCAACAAACCATGAATACATTCTTTCAAACCCATGCTCAATTGTTGGCACGAGATGCCCTAGTTGCGATGTGTAGGGGATATTTGCACGTGCAGCATAACTCACGAAAGTGAAAGTTGACGCATGCATAGCATCTGGCTGAAAATTGGATCTCAATGCCTACAACTACTGCTCACCTCACACTAAAGTTAATGCAATGAATGCAGTAAAAAGAAAATCGGGTCTACACATCTCTTGCAAATGTCCAAGCCACTGAAAATGCAGTGAGATTCAAAGCTTGAGACAAACAACCCAGTCGAATCTCTACTGGGCTCTAATTTCACAAGTACAATGCAAACGGGCTTTGTTGCATCCACAATATTCCTAAGTAAACTTTCTAACTACTGCAGAAAGAAAAAAAAAATGGAGATAGTGTGATCTAACAAGAGCACATCGATGTTTCTTTATAACTTCACCTGAAGCAACACCTGCATCTCTGTTAATGATGCAGGTGATCTGTGCACGGAAGTGTGGAGGCATAGAAATGAACAAATGAAAAACACACACACACACACAAAAAAACAAGCATAGACAAGATGAGGCATGGATCTTCTAACTCTGTTTCTTTCAGAAGCGTTACAGTAGCATTCCTTAGCATTCTGTCATTAGAAGACTGAGGTGAGCAACATGACCTACAGGACACGACTGTGTATTAAGGCAGACGCATCCCAGCTGACTGCTCCGACTTCTGATTAAAGGATGGCAGCTTCACCATTCTGCTGGACGGGCTCTTTCGACAGCCTTTAACAAGCATTTCAAACAAGTCGATTCCTGCCTCAGTAAGCGTAAGAATTCTGTTGTAACGCTCCTGAACGAAATGAAGTTAGAAGACCAGCTTTCCATCCGATCTGTGTTTGTTCATTTGACCACAGCTGCGCGTTTTTGTGCAGGAGGTTAAGCTTCACAGGCGTAAACCAACTAGCCAGAGAAAAACATTTACCGAACCCAGCACACATAGTGATCACAACGCACAGACATATACGACATCACGAACACAGTTTCCAACAGCGGCAGCCAGCAGAAGAAGGGTGCACTGTTAAGTGCACATGCAAAAAAAAAAAAGCAACACAAGGTGAACTTTTCAAGTGCCATTGTGTTACTTCCATGCTAGCACGTGTCAAGCTGGTTCCCTGGCACCTTTTCACGCACTAGCTAATCCATTCCAGGGGTATACACCGCGTCGATTAACCAGCAACGGCTGAAGCTGGCAGAAAGTCAGGGCAATACCGGTAACGGAACACTGTAACAAAGTGCAAAACCTTTCTAATAAGACTGGATTGCTAGACTTGCGTACCGACGATCGTTCCAGTTAACGTTACTATAAAAAAATACTCGATTATACAGTGTACAAAATTTCTACAGCATTCAAGACTCGCTATAAACAGCACTACTGAAGTTCGAACTTGGTAGCAATGGGGCCTACATCTCTTGAATGCGCAATCTTCTTCTTTTTTTTTTTTCTGCTTGCCTGCTGATGTACAACCTAGTGGCAGTGTGCGATTGCAGCAATCGGAAGCCGGCACATCTGGAGTCAGCCGGGCAAAAGCAGGTGGCTTGGGGACCAGTTGGAGATCTAGTGACGTTCCAGAAACATAGTCTCCCCACCCCCACGCAATATCGAGGCATCACGCGAGGATCTCGTACCCTGAAACAAAGCGACCTCCGACTTCAGGGCGCCGGAAAGAAACGAGGCGCCTCCATCACGTCAAACGCATACAGATGCACCTGGCCGTGGTCCACCGTCGCAAACACGAGGGGGGCGCTGTCGGTCACGGTCGCCTGTCTACGTTTCAGGTCTCGCAGCCGGGCCGGGCCGTCTTCCCACCTGCCGCAGATACAGAAGACGTTGCAATTTCACTGGGAACAGCTGACCCACACGGATTATTTTATGCACAAGAAAGCGCCTAGCACAGCTGTACTAAGGGCTCCACGCTGCCACCACACGAGCAGTGAAAGTCAGCGAGCAGTGAAAGCAGTGTCAATTTGCTAGCAGTGAAAGTCAGCGGGGCTTGATGCGATCAAAACAGTCGTAAAGTGTAGCTACGCTACGGCTGCCGCTCACCACAAAACTAATCTTTATGGAAACAAGCAGATGTAGTAATAAAAATAATTTGTTGTATGCAAGAAAGTGGCACGCACGGTTATCGTTCAGGCGGCAGCCAAAAGCAGTCGTCGGGTATCCACCACCGTGTTAGGCCTAAAACAAAGGTGGCTTTCTTGTGGTATGCCTGGCGTCTGGTTGGCAAATACGAATGAACTGCTTGTGGTTTTTGAAACTGATCGGTGGACAAGTTTCGGCATGCCCATCTTTTTTTTGTAATGGCCATGACAAAAACTGTCACCAACGTGACAGCACACGCACTGGCATCAGAAACTGCTCGACAGTTATCAACATGCACAATTTGTGGGCAAACCAAGCCATGTGGGTCAGTCATGGAGCTATAATTCTCTCTCGTTCTGATTTATTGCACCGGTTGAGGTGGCATGCTTGCAAGTTACGTTAGGTTAGGTAACTTATGACAAACAGTCATGGCATCAACAATAGGAGAGACTTTCAACCCTTTCTGGTAAGAATTTCATAACTGGAGTGAAACTTTTACATTTCCTGCACCGCAATGACTAAAGACAAGCAAAAAAATAAAAGAAATTTCTAGTGGAGTCTTTGGTGACATATGGAAGGCTTTTTTCGTGAACTGATAACCACTCAAGGTGGTGCCACGACTCTTAGTCCAAGTCGTCGCTGTTGGAGTTGATAGCGCATGGTCCTTTGTACTTCTTAATTTGCAATCACAACAATGCGAAATATGGCCATGCATTATTACACAAGACCATTTTTGTGCCACTCAAGGCAGTGGATAAGCCTTGGGCACGAGGCTTCACAGATACGGCAGAGACCCAATGCAACACATGGCCATTCGTGTAGAAGTATTGGAAAGAACAAGTTTATCTGAAGCAAAAAGTCGACAACCTCCTTATCATTGACACCTGGATTGAACTAGATGCCAGTAATTCTTGACGGCCACGACAAGATTTTGGTACTCGCAGGATGGGAAAGCGAGGCTTTATATGAGATTATAGAGCTCCTTACTTGAGATTGCTGGAGATGCAATTTGGACATTAACTATAGGCGGTTTCCAAAAGTGACAATGCCGACATAAGGCCAAGAGATAATGAAGCCGCCAGGGAAACCACAGGTGAAATTACTGGTGCTGTACACTCCCCATGTTAGATCTTGTACAAATACCCAAGAATGTACACCTAGGAACAGTCGCCGCTGTAGGCAAATTGGTAGTGCAACACGTGCATAGTGCTTAGGATGTGGGTTTGGCTCCCACCAATGGCAAGTTGTTTTATTTTAGTAGACTTTTGTTTCCCTTTTCCGTAGTACTTCTACATTTCAATTAAAACAATAAATAGTTTCCCCGATGCTTCCCTTGGCTTTATATGGTTTCGACTCACGAGAATCAGGCCTCTCAGTTCTCTTCTGCTTATTCAATGCAGACCGTTTGCATTTCTAACATTAGTACTATTCTGTTTCTTTTTTATCTATGTAAGATATTTCTTGTCGGGACAGGAATTCTTGTACCAGACAGGGGTTAAAGGTACACTCAAAGGGACACTACCGGCAAATACCGTATTTACTCGCATAATGATCGCACTTTTTTGTCAGAAAAAATTGACGCAAATTCAGGGGTGCGATCATTACGCGAGTTAAATTTCCCGCGAAAAAAAAATTTTTTTCTTCCCGCATTTGGTGCGGGATGCGGGTGCGGGACACCAAAACAAAAATGGCGGCCGGCGGAGCAAGCCGAATGCGCCGTACGCGATCTTTTTTTTGCTGCTCGTGAGTACAATACGTGCATTGAAACAGTTTCTTCCGTGTCAGTGATGAATACTATCGTTAATATCGGCAAGTTTGCGGCAATAACGTAGCCATGTCCACTTTGAGGGGACAGAACCAGATGGGCGCGCTTAGGTGCCAGTGACAGAAACCCATGGCCGGCGTGCTGCGGAAACTGCGGCACCCGTTTTCACTACTACACGGCACGTTTCCGCTAAGGGTGGGCGAATATCTTAGCTGTGTTGCAAGCGTTGGCGTATGAACAGGGTACACTTTTAACGTATCAGTGCAAACGTGGCTACTATCATTGCTGCGCGCAATTTGTTGCGTGCTCACGAGTGCAGATAAAAAGAATCGAAAGGCGCTTTTTTTGTTTTTGTTGACTACAACCGTTATAAAGCCTACCCATAATAAAGGCAAGTTTGGTTGTGCGGAAAGTGATGAAAGTAATGAAATGAGGCATCTACTTAAGCATGTTCGGTGCGTGCAGACGAGTCGTTCGCGTAGCATTCGACAGATGGTAAGCGCGATCATTATTAGCTAGACTTGGCACACGACATATCGCTGCGGCAAGTTCGGGGTGCGATCATTACACGGGAAATAAAAAAAAATCGAATTTTGACGACAAAATTCAGGGGTGCGATCATTACGCGAGTGCGATCATTATGCGAGTAAATACGGTATTAAGTCGATGTGGACTGTTAAAATACCACTCCAGCAACCTCGCAGCGCTTATTTTGTGCCAAGAAAAGACTTCATTTAAGAGAAAACTGTCTCACCTGACCATGCAGACTCGGCACTCTGGAGTTCCAGGGTTCCTCTTGGTGTAAGATGTGCCAGGCAAATACACGTCCAGGTCTGGCGTCAAGGGCTCGGCGCCATCGAGCGCTGGGCTGCTTGTGTGCCGTCCGCCATTTACCAGGTCGACCTCCTTGAGGATCATAAGCTCAGACACAATGCCCGCTGAAACATGAAGAAAAAAAAAAGTTGTCAGTCACGACATCACGACACACTACCAGTTATAAAGATGCGTATACCCATTCCCTCACGCTAGGTTAGAGAGGACGCAAGCAGTACACTTCAGACAATTTACAAACAGATTCTTACAGAAACCCCAGACTCATGCATGTCATGTATCCAGACATGTACACTACCAACAGATGCACATCGTGTGGCGAGGTTGCCACACTTAGTCACATGTTATGGGAGTGTCGGGACTTAACAAACAAGTCGGGCAGTGCCGACCCCTCCGTCTCTTCCACCGGCAGCCTCCGCTCGCGCTGGAAGACCGCACAGCTCAGCTCGAACCTGACAGCACAACTCTGGGCTGTCCAGCGAGCCGAGAAAGCCGCTTCGAGACAAGGTCTTGGAACCGCATCTGCAGCGGGTGCCCAGACCCACTAAAAAGACGCCAGACTTAATCTGATTGATTTGAAAATAAAGTTTACTTTCTTCTGTCAGTCACTTCTTAGTCAGAAGCATGTTCGATTACACTGGGAAGGACTTGAATGACCTTGCCTTTGCGTGCGGCAAAATCAGGCTTCAGAATGATATTAAAAAAATAATAATAATGCAGATCTAACACACATGTTGGAAATCCATCTGAAGCGAAGCTTCAGTCAAGCGCTGTGTATTAAATCCCATATAACTAACGGTGATGCATGGAATTGTACTTGGTTACATCCTGCGCAACGTGAAACTTCATGCAATGCCTATGTTTATCCACCGCAAAGGTCGAAACTTTAGTCTTGTGCAATGTTTCTCAGTTTACGAAAACTGCACTGCTCGGAAACTACGGTGAAATGCTAACGCCAAGTAGGGTGGATGCAGTGTGAGACGCCTAAGAAGCGATGTCACAAGGACGGAGGCAATGAATGATCCGTGTTAAGAGAAGAATGGTGATGACAGGTGTGTGCACAGAGAAGCACGACACATATCTAGCTACACTTGAGGATTCTGTACCTCTTGCGTCACAGTGGCGCACAACCATTATGGAGGATTGCACACGAATAAGTGCACACCCTGTGGCACATAACAAATGCCTACATCAAAGAAAATCAAGTAAATCAAAGAACCCGTTGAATATAACGTCCTATACCGCTGAGAGAATGGTATGCTTTAGACATAGCTATTGACAGTCTAAGAGTTGTCAGCACAGTGTTATCGTTTAAGGTGGAACACCTTATTAGCATTAAAGCACTAAGAACAACTTAAACCTGTGACAAGTCCATTTTTTTCTTTCGTTCCCTATCATTTCCTTTTTCCTTATTACCTGTACGTTTAAATGAAAGCAACAAATACATTTCCCTTACGCTGTCCTTTCAATAATGGATGCTTGCATTAGGTACCATATAAGGCACATTTTCTCTTAGAAGAACAAATACGCTATTACTGTTATACTGGCTTAAAATCCATTCATGTCTGAACCATGCATGTCTGAACGGCAGCGGATGCAGCGACCCACTCACGTATCGAGAGATCCCGTGTAGGCACGACCAGGGGCTGGATGGAACCTTTCCAGAGGACGGCACCCTCACAAGCCAGCAGTGCCGCCGAGCGCTCGGCCTGAGTCCGGCCAGACTTGAGCTCGGTCCAGCTGGACGCCTCTGTGGGAAATGGTGGCAAGGCGGAGGGATAGTCTTCCTCGTCGGGACCGCCACGACCGCCGCTCCGCTGCCAGTGGCTCGGTCGATGCGGCCTTCCGTGCCAGTTTCGGCGGGGGCTGCCGTGAGGAACAGTTAGTGGGAGATCAGAGTGTGGAGAAGATGGTGGACGTTGCGCGAATGAGTGCTCTATATACTTCAACTTCATACTTATCATGCAGCGCTGCTGGAGCTGTTTAAGGTAACGCAGTCATATAAGTTTCACTCGGCACGATTCACAGTGCAGTTGTTTTTGACCTGCAATGCATTCTACGGAATAAATACTTCACACATTACAAGTACGACCTTGTGGACAAAAGGTTATGTTCGAATCATATCCGTAAACTTTTGTGCTACCGGTATATGACATACCGTTTTGTTCATGAGCGTAGGAGGCGCGTTGTGGACTAAAGTTGCAGAAACGCGTTGCCTTGCTTGTCCGGTGATGTATTCAGATCTGAGCCGCCTCGCACCTAATAATTACATCATATTTCTCTTCATAAAGGTATGAGACTTAATGTTGCATCAAATTACATTATGCACACCCGTGTCTTTCCTTCATCTATGATGCACTATGTTCTTTGTTTGCGAATACGAGTACTGAGGAAAACCTCTCTCTAGCCTTCATAGCATTGTCTTGCTATTTATGAAATGGAGTGCAAGTACACGCACAACTCTTCATGATGAACCCAGAAATTCAGTGAGGCTAGCAGCGTGGTTGAGCCCAGAGAGCAGCAGAACATTTTGACAACTGGCACTACTGACCTCATCTAAAAGCCTCTGGAAAACATGAAAACACCACCCGCGAAACCCTTGGTTATCTAATGGCCCAGGCTCACAACCACTTCACTCTATGAAATTTTCGTCAGGCTCTGCAAGTATACCTGTCATTCCGCTGCACTGTTCTTCGGTATGATGCCTGGTTTGGCCGATTCGGCCGGTCTGGCCGGCCCGGTCCGGAGTGGAATGAAGAGCTCGATCCGGACCGCCTTGACTCCTGGCTCCGCTGCGACACTTCGCTCACGTAGGTTTCCGTAAAGTAGCCGTACTGATTGCCAGAACCGTGCGGAGCGCCTTCCTGAGGATTCCGAGGCCAGCTTGGAAGCAGTGGTGGGAGTGGGGGAAGCGGGGGCGGTGGCATGGAGCGCCAAGGCTGGCCCGGCCCCCAAGGCAGTGGTGGTGGCACTCTTTCCAGGTTGGCCCCTCCCCGAGGGTCGGCGAGGTTCCACGGTTGTGGCTGACCAGCTCCTCCTCCTCCTCCCGACCACCACGGCCGGTCATGAGACGCGTCGTACGGTGGCCTCGCCATGTTGTTCCACGGTCCGTCGCCGCCCTGGTACGGGCCCCGAGGCTGACCGGTGCGGTAACCGGCAGAGTCCGAGTTGTTCCACGTTCTGCCATCTCTGCGCTGCTCCGGAATTGTCGGTGTGGAGTTATTCGTGGCATGCCACGACGATGCGTCTGCAGCCTGCCACGCCTCTCCGTTGCCCTGGCACCGAGGGTCTGGCCGTAGTTCCGGGATGGCAGGATTCCTTCGTCCGGAGTTGTGCCTCTGGTCCCAATTTGCCAACGGCCGTTCTTCATACCAGCCCCTGGTTCTCCGCTTCTCCCTGATGGACTCTTCCTGTTTCCACCCGGTGGTGTCGACTTCGTACCACTCTCTCGAAGGGTACACATTAGTGGGAAGGAGGTGCCGAGGCGGCCGTTTCAGGGTCAGCAACTGACCGGCGACATACTTTGGGAACGAGAGTTCAGCAGACTGGGCAGGCCGTTTCTCTGGGAACAGGCTCTTTTTTGGGCTGGTCGCCGGCCTGATTGTGACGGAAGGGTTGAGCTTGGGCAACTTGGCCGGAATCACCTCGATGATGGAGATGTCCGAGTCGTCCGAGTCGTCCAGGCAAACCACGTCATCGTCACTTTCATGTGGCTCATCCTTTACTTTCTTTGCTTCTGGCTTGGCAGGTGTTGATGTTTTGGAGCTTTCCCTGCAACAATTATTGTATCAACATCACCAAGGATAGCCACATGACGTGACAAAATGGGCAGTGTATAGAGCTCAATCCACACAGAAGAATTTTGCCATGTTTCTTGTTTGTTTGTTTCTACCTCCAACTCTGTGCATAAACTACATTATTTTTTGCTTAAAGAGAGTGCTATAAGAGACCAGGGGTAAATATAGAAGTACAAACTTGCTGGTCTGTTTGATCATGAAGTCAAGCCACACACTCTGCATTCACTTTGCATTAAACCATTTGATTTACACAACGCATCAGCAGCACTCTGGCTACGACATATCATCTGTGCTTGCATAATGTGACAACAGCTCACTGCGGGTCATCTTAGCGTAGTGTAAATGCGTAACCAACACCAAGGTTTTACTAGAAGAACTGTTATCGAAGCTCTCAAGGCGTTTCCAAAGTCCCCTTTGAATATGGGGCAACCTACCTGCAGTCACAATCCACAATTTGGAAAACACAGCTGCAGCTTAACAAAAAGGTCGCAGATGCTCTTGTCTACATAAACGTGGGCGAAATTGTTCTTCTAGGCATCCACGAGCCAAATTTAATGAGGCTTGTTGAATTTAAAGGAAAATGTTAGAAACTTCCAACTTTAGGAAACAGATTTTTCATTTAGGCCATAACTTTTTTTACAGAAGTTCTTGAAGATCACAACACTTGGAAAAACTGCGGCATCAAGCACACAACTCCAACTCGCAAATAAACAACGTGTACCACAATTCTGAAAACTGTACCTCTTGAGATATATAAACCAGAAAATAGAGATGCATTGCACACTCTGAGATATGCAGGTTTAATTTCTGACAAAGATTCTTAGCAGATCCTTTGAAAACCGTGTAAGCAATTCACAAAAGCTGCAAGCTCATACGTCACATTTGACCACTTCAGATGCTCTAACAAATGCCGTTTATGAAACCGAAATATCTATTTTCTATAGAGAGTTACGCATTTGTGAACTTTCTGGTCACTTTTTTTTTCTAACTTGCCGATTTTTGGTAATCCTTTGTAACAAATTTTTAGGCCCGAAATAAGAATACTGCCCCTTAGAGTCAGCATAATTAAGCTTCATCTCTAGAACGTAACAAATTTCACTCGTATCAGTTCTGTGTATCCCGCGCATCTCAATAGAAAAATTGGATACGTGGCCTTGAGGTAAAGCTTCCTCTTGAAAACAAAGTGAAGAATATAAAAAAATACTCACTGCTTTTTGTGTGGAATAGCGATGTATCCGGCCCTAAGGAGATGAGAGTAGACAAGGTACTTGTCGTAGTCATCGCCGTCCTTCAGGAGAACCTCGTAGGACTCCGAGATGCTCATCGAGGTGCCATCGCGCGTCAGCAACAACTGATTCTGCAATCATGCAGGAAAGCAACATCACTGCATTGGCACTAGCAACAGCGTCGACTCTCGAATTTACAACTGCGCCCTTAGCTCGTTGTTTACTTTACGCTGCTAAGCGGAAGAACAGTGCTGCCCATCGAGCTCAGTTGTCACGTCGCTTCGACAGCACCCCTCAGCAATTCTAATGGTAAACAGCTGCTTGAGATGCACCCATTCCCTCTAGCACTAGAGTTTAGGGTGACAGCGAAAGTGTTCGATATAAAATCATAGGTCGCGAATCACTGAGGAGCATTGCTGAAGAACCGTGGCTACTACCGCAGAAAAGACGGCATTGCCCTTGAGTTGGCAGAGTCGAGGTTAGCATTAAGAGTCCACTTGGGAATCTGGCAAGGGCAAATACAAGTGCGTTTGAGTTACCGATTGTGCTGATGATTGCACCGTAAAACACCTTTCTTTCCAGGTGTTGCAGATGGCCAACAGGCAAAGTGCCACTTCATCAACAACTGCTAATTTGAATGTAGTGACAATTGGCACATTTTGTAACAGATAATGATGCAGCACTCATAGCACTAAACGATAAACAAAAAAACAATAACAATGAAGAAAACTTATATGGGCTTCTTGGAAACAAAGCTTCGTGGTTGAAGAAAATCCAACCTGGTCCAAGGGTCCAACAACCAGATTCAATGCCTCACTAGGGCAGTTGCTCTTAACGATCTGAGTTGACCAGTGGGCTAGCAGATCGCATAGCGAGGCTGAATTAAACGACAGCTCAATGTGGGCAACACTGAATATGAAGTCAGTCCTGCGGAAATACGCAAAGTGGAAAGAGTTGCCGAGAATTTTTTTTCGCGTCATGAAACTCGCCCTTTCGACCACCTCACCGAATTTTGGAGAACTGTCTTGCCACATTCAGCGAAGTCGTGTGCAACGTCGATGACTGCCAGTTTTTGACGGTACTCAAAAAAACGTATTTCAAACTCTTTTAACCCTCAACAAACCATGCAGCTGCAAAAATGAGTCAAGGGCTACTTGCTAGGCACGATGCTGGCCACATGTAGAGCGTTTTCTTGAAACTTTAATCTTCGAGTGCCACATTAGTTGAGGAAACTCACCGCTTCCAGCAGGAAGAGGGCCTCCAGTGGGTGTAGCACCGTCCTGTCTCCCACTTTTGTGCCCATAAATTTGAGGTAGGTGCCCTGCAAGAGTGGGGGTAAAGAAAGAAGTGCAAAGAAAAAAGTCAGTGACAAGTGAAGCTTTCTTTAACGTTCACTGAAACGACCTTGCTTAACGGCATGCGTGTTACACATGTTCACTTCTGCGCAACTCAACGTCCCTCGCTCAATGCGTCCCTGTCTGGTGCCACTTTAGTCACTTCACTTCTTCCTCCACGCTCAGCTGCTTTTGACGCCGACTTTCTCACTTCTCTGTACATACTTTCTTGATGCTTAGTTGCCTTGCCTCTTGTTCTGATTGGCTGTCCAGGCACCTACCGAGCAGCACACAAGCCCATTCTGGGACAGTGGCCAAAAATGCTCACATATCGAGTGTCACACGCCTGGCTGCGCACACCCGGTGCCCCTAGCTGTGTAGTTATCAACAGTTATCACAACAGTCATAACAACAGTTATCGCAGTGAGCAACCCGCGATTAAGTGGCTATCGTAACACTGCGTTTACGACGAAATGTTTTGTTTGTCTAACGCGATCGCGAACAACTCAAAGCAACTGATAAGGGGGGCGCACAAAATATCCACCTTGTGTTTGGTCACGACAACTCTCTTCTCCTGGTCGTCCCACAGGGCTTGCAAGACGTCGATGCTGCGAAGAAAAAATTGTCACGTGACAATGCAGCAGCAAGAAATCGTTGCGACTAACGTTACCGGTGCCTCGAGCTCTCTGGGAGCCTTTCACACTTGAAATGCAAAATAAATCTACAACTTTCCATATTACTAAATTTTTTTGGAGATTCGTGTGTAACATATCAATTTTGTCCACTTTAGATGTACTATTAGATTCAATTCACATAATTGTGATATCATTTTTCATCGCTGAGTTACAGAGCTGTAAACTGGATGGTTTTGTTCTCTGAAAATTTTTGATTCTTGCCAATTTTTAATAAAAGATTGACGACCTAAATAAAAAAATTCAAAACCAACAGTCACTATATTTTAAGTTTTTCTTTTAAATGCAACACACCTCGTCAAATTTCGTGCAATGGTTGCCGAGAAAAACGAATTCTCGCAGCGCAGCAGACATCCGAGTCAAAAGTGTGAAATGCAATTTATGGAGTTATGTACATCAATATATACGAAGTGCGTAACAGTTACGCTGCTATCTCATTAAAAAACAACAACATAATCTTCACTTGCACTGGTGCTCTTAAAGCGCAAGTAACAAAGCTGTCCAGAGAGTCTCTGTTCTTGCGCACTTCCCTTGGCACAGCTTGTTGCGGAGACACGAAGTCTCACACCTTTCCAGGGCATATCCCACAGCCTCGGCTAGAGTTACAGGATTTGAATCTGCCTCTGCATCTTCCTCGTCGCACTCTCCTTCTTCTGGATGAACACAGGAAACAATTTCCAGACCTGATAGTTCAGCACAGGTAATAACGAGCTCACTGTCACACTGCACATAGTCTTCAAATGAAGTGTTGCTGTCAACATGCAGATGGTGAGAGACCTCTGTCCACAACCCGAGGTAGATCACCTCATTGCACTGTTCCTCTTGCTCGTTTTCACCGCGTAGGGGGAAAGGCAGGATTTATGCCAGCAGTTTCTAATTGTAGCCGGTGTTACTGTTATGTCGCTGGAGGGGCAATTCGGGGGCAGCGGGCATCCGCTACGCCAGCACTGCAGAGCACAAAACTTCGCTGAACTGATTTCAAAAGTGAGCCCAGGTCCACTGATCAAGTTCGTTCAACTGAAATATTCGCTATTCGGAAATTCGCTTAAATGAAAGATTTTTGCATACAATACATAGGAAAACCGCCGGGGATTTTCTAAAGGTTTGTTATTCTGAAATATTCATTAAACCGATGTTCATACAACTGAGAGTTTACTGTATTACGAGAGGTAGCGCGAGTGTTGCGCTGATAATGCCACCTAACGGCGGTGTTAGTCGGGTGCGACTGGGAGTAGGCTCTTCCATCTTGGTTTGGGGGTCGGTGAATGGTGCGAACTCATCGCGTGTGCACTGACCCGCTTCACGGGACCGTCCTGTGGAAGGCCTAGGAGCAGGACACTGGAATGAACGAGCACAATCGTTCGAACGTGCCACCGTTCACATGACTGTACAGCGAACGATGTACACGCGAACACCTGTTTACACTAGTGTGTTGTCGTTCCTTTTTTCCAAGAGCATGAGTGAGACTCCACAACTTCTAACAAAAATATGTGGCCCAAAGTGTTTTAAATAGCCAGGAGATAATGTACAACACACCTGAAGAATAATTTTGCTCTAGAAGGCAAGTTATAGATTGTGCCACACAAGTTCATAGCATGGAAATGAGAAGGCATATTATGTAAGGATATGTTGCCCTTGATACCGTTAATTCCTTATCACCTGTTGCATCATCAAGTGCGGGATACTGGCAATAACAAAGGCCAGGCATCGCGCTGGCCAGTGAGGAAGGACAAATAAGAACAGAAAAATATAACTGTTGCATAACACAGCCTCAGACAAGCACGAGAAGAGAAGACACATGCTTCTTTAGTGTTCCCGCTGCTGCCAAGTTGATACAGCAGATAAACTATCCCAGTCCCAGACCTTGCGGCATGCCGCCCTGAGACTTACGGTCTGAGCGATCCGACACGGCCGAGTGTGTCGGCTCTGCTCTTTCGCAGCGATTCCACCAGCTCAGTCTCCTCTGTGGACCCATCTGGCTCCAGTCGCTTTGTGCCCGTCCAAACTTTGACTTGGTTGTCATGGATGCGACCTTGGTGCCACTTGAAGACATCTGCACCACTGAGGAATAAAAAAAACAAGGATAACATGAAGTTCAATGAACCGACTGATGCTGCTTAACTTCCCAAAGTAAAACAAGACTATGAGAAACTGTAGACAATGCTCTGAATTGATTTTCACCACCTTAGGCTTTCTTGACGTGCACCTGAAACTCAGTAAATGAGACTTTTTCCATGACACCCCCAGTGAAATGTTGCCAGGAGTTGGACCCCTGACTTCGTACTAAGCAGGACAATGCCACTGAAGGCACTGAGGTATTGATGAAAAGTCAAGGTCAAACTTATGATAAAGCAAACATGAGTCATCATAAATGTGTGCTGTATTTGGCTCATGTAACAAGTCCTTTGAACATGCACACAAGCACACATAAATTTGCGCAGTAGTTCCCAATATACTGCAAATGCCATTCACGACAGGATGTCCCCCATGCCATGAAATCCCATTAATCTTCTTTGTGCATGCTAGTCATGGGCTAGTTGCTGCCTGATAGTTCCTACCCTTCATAATGTGGCAAATCAGTTCTGCGGAAGCCCACAAGGTGGAGGGAAGTTCATGAAAGGAAAAAACTGTCATCCACCAAACTGTGGCACAAATACAAAAAAAAAAAATTGGCAGTGGCTTAGCTTGGCTATGCCAGGATATACGTAGCGAAAGCTAAGGCATAGCATGGTTAGCCTTGGTTAATCTTGATTGCAAGTCCAGGTTAGTCTGGTTGTCTAGCTATGTTGCGGCGTTTAGCCAGTCATTCGGTGTGCTGTTCGTCTGTTTCCTGGGCAATTCGTTTCCTCTTCATCTCGTTCCGATGTCAATTCCAAGCCTCCTCCTGCTTATCAGAATTGTTGCCGTTGATAGTGCCGCCTCAACTGTGGTTGCGGCGCACGCGAGTTCTCCGTTACAATCCTCCGACATGTTATCAGGCATGCGATGCAGCTGGCAAAGTAAGCGGAGGCAAACGCAACAACGAGGAACGTGGTGTGACGTCATGTGCCTCGTCGGAGCATGGCCAAGGCGATATCGCAAGTTCGCAGCCAGTAAAGCTTTCGCTTTAAAAACATGCAAACGGGGTTTTCAGGACAAAAGCTTCACAGTTGAAGAAGAATTCGTTCTGGTCTAGAATTCAAAGTTTCCCTTTATTACGTAGGCAAAAAGACCTAATTCTTATGTCAAAAAAAGACAGAATAGAAATGACAAAAGCATGGAACTAGTAAGACAAGGACAAAAGCTTTTTTTTTTTCTTTTGAGAACTATACATGACAACTAGAGTAACAGCCAGTCAGAGGCTGCTATATGTTGTAACGGTGGCTTTCCTATGTAGAGTTCAAAAGAGGGGCCCCTACCTTATACACAACTTTTGTCCTACCACAAAGTAAGTCCCAAACTTGGAACATGTTTAAAGAATTGCTTCGCACTTTTTAGCAACCCACCTAGCTGCTTTCAGGCATCAAAGTTCGGAGCAGATATTGTTCATGATAGGCAGTGGTGTTTGATGCTTAGCTGCCTCATTCCTCTGTACCCCCTCTTTGGAACCGCCTCTAGCATTCAAGGGGGTGCTCCACAAATGGATCACTCAAGGAGGTATTTATACCTTAGTACTTGAACTGTGTTTTCTTGAATACGTATCCTGCCCCTTTCCTGCAACAGGCTCAAATGTGAGACTAGCAGTATGTTAAAATAAAATTCCTTCTAACATTAGTATGAATGAGAATACTTATAGGTTAGTCAACAGTTAGGTTCAGGTATGGCGCACGAAGGCTGAAAAAATCGAAAGACTGTGGCGAGCTTGTGCAAGTATGAAGCGATCGAACTGCAGCATAGGAAGTGACTGAGCGGGCTAGATCTACGATGATGACGTTAAAAGCTGTTGTGAACACGCAATCGTGAAATATCGCCTAAAAACACATTCAGGCTAAAGTATGGCCAATAAAAGCGCACAGAAAACGATGACAAAGGCAAGAAGTATTGTGTGTACGCCTTGCTTCGTCTACAATGCACTGTTGTTACTGCCACATGAACCAATACCTGTTTCATTACAATCGTTATTCTTCACCAATACCAACTCGCTCGGTTTTACATACTCTTCAGACCAAAGCAAGCAAGCACTGAGGTAATTCTCAGCACAGGCTGCAGAATCTGTGGGATGTCCTAACTGGGTATCACAACGTACAACTGTGAAGATGAGTCGTCACTTATCACGCCAAGACATATGTGACCAAGATGATGACAAATGGATAAAGGAATGTGGCAGTGATAGACAAATTCTCCATTAATGTACGTTTTGAATGACCCTTGCACTACCGTACTTCCACTATATAACTAATTGCAAGGAATGTATGAAATACAGTTCTTCCGAAGTTGTTGATCCAAGCACGCGTGTCTTCCAAAACGTGTGTGAACAACGCATCTGCAAGAAACGGACTGCCCATGAGTTTCAGAGAAAGTCAAGCAGCTAAGTCTGTTCACAAGTAAGTGATCGCGCGTCGTATACTCGGGCCAGTAGGTCGCGGAAGGGAAAGCGAACCACGGAGTTCGCAATGAAAGCTGCGATTGGTGAACGCCACCGTTCGACGCGAAATCAGCCGCCTCTGCTAAAGTGAGCATTGTTCCCAACCTTGGAGGCCGATAGGCGTAGTCGTCTGCCGTCGAACTCGTCGTGGGAACTGCTTCATTGGGGGAGGCTGGGCTATCTTTGCCATCCTCGTCTAACTTGTCGTCGCAACCCACGGCGTCCATTCCAGCTTCGGCAGCCATGCTTGCCGCCAGCACGATTTGCGTTGGCTGCGAAAGGCATACGAAAGTTGACTAACCGCAGCTACGCACGAGGCGAGTTCAAGTCGAAAGCCAAAACGATCCACGGATTTTGATATCATGTCGGAGGAGACCGAAAGCTGCCCAGCTACCGAGTCTGGGAATCATGACAACGCCGCAGAGGACACCTCGGAGCCTAGCGCGTCACCCGAAAAGACAGAAGCCCAGCGGGACCGCGGCGATTCAGTTGGGGCTAACAACGGTGAAAAGAAAAAAAGTGCGTTCTTTTGACGGCTCTCGGTTGGCGCACTCGTGCGCAAGACTCGCGACAACATCGAGTTGCCCGCAACTTTGTTGTTTGTCGTTCGTAATTCGCACGGATCAAGTCGCGCGGCCCCTTTCGATCGCGATCGAGCCCGATCGAAATCGTATTTCTCGAGCCCGATCGGCTCGTTAGCGCAAGCTGCGAAAGGGAGCTAATCGCGATCGAGAAATTCGATTGCAACCGAAGGCGTCCCGCGATTTGGAGCCACCGTGTATTCGCGCATTGTGCTTAGTACACGGTGGCCTGTGCAGTTTGACATGTAGGAACGAGCTTGGAACACCGTGTTCTTTTGCCTTGCAGTTGACGTCCTGCTGAAGGCGACTGGCGACGCGCCAATCATGCTCAAAAGAAAATGGGCCGTTTCGCCAACGTCGAAAGTTATGGACATCGCGGACTTCGTCAGAAGATACCTCAAGCTCGATCAGTCGGAGTCCCTGGTATGTCTCTTCTTTCGTTTTGCTTTTGGGCGGAAACGTATTAGACAATTTCTGCAACGCATTTAAAACTGTTAATAACTTTCTCAGTGTATTCACTCAAACATCACAAAGCTGCTGCAAGATGCGAGGTCCACCACCGTTTGCAACGCAGTTATTGATATGTGACGCTTTATTTTTTTAATATACGTCTATGAGGAAGCACTCCAAGTTGTTTCGAATCACGTGCCAGCCCGTTAATGTGGTTCATTGAGCCGCTTCAGCCTCTGTTTTAACTTAACATATAGACTACTAATATGTAACAGGGATTTTTCCTCTGGACACACCTGTCCGTATTGCACTGAAATGTGCCACTGATAGAAGTGGACAGAATGAGAAGTATTTTTATTCATTCATTTTTGTATGATGAGCATATAAGTAACCAAATATACAGGAGGAAATCCCAAAGCTTTAATTGTGCTGTAAGGGGACCTCCAAATGCATTGGACCCACATCACTGGTATCTGTCATGGTACCTGTGTCTCTGCCACTTATATTAGCGTTTACGTTGAAGCCAATAGCAGATGTGGGAAATACAAATCAAAATGTTCAGTGCAAGAACTCCTCCTAAAAATTGCCTGCTGAAATGCAACTGACTAAGCAACTCCTTTAAAATGTATTATCACTAAACCACATGCAGTCGTTGAATGCTGTGCTTCTGTTATGTGTGATGACTTGCGGCAGTAGTGCAAATGTTTAGGACACATGTAGGCAGTTTTTAATTGTGTGGCTGGTAGAACAGTCTGTACATAAAAGAAGTAAAGGCTCGTCACATAAGTCTGCAACGCAAAGTACTTGTGACAGCAAGTTACAAATCTTCGTTGTGCGCAATGCTGCTGACGTGCATGCTGTTGCTCATCAACTGTCACTCCAGGTTCGCACTGACACAGCCGGCTGCAGATGCAACATGCACTTTGGGAATTATGGCTGTTGCCTCCAAGAATTCAATAAACACTTTTGTGTTTTTCCCATTATTTTTTTGTGTGATTAGACACACTAAACATAAGAGGCTCCAGACAAGGTAACACAGACCAGTGCAGGCAACAAGCCGATATTTCACTTGCTATCACAATTCAAATACTGGTTGTTCACAGATCTCGGAGGCACATGTGACACACAATAGGCCTTGCAAACCAGTGCACACGCTGAGTATAACTTGCTGTTGTCAGTAGAAGAAAAATTTTAAGGATTATGGAAATGAAACTGAAGTGGCCAGTCTGACACAGCTGGCTCAACTAAGGTGTTGCAGTGGACTCGCACATTGTAGACATAGTGTTGAGTCTTGGTTGGTAACAAATAAATTATTCGATTTTGGCCGACTATTTCTGCCAAGGGCACAAATGAAACCTCTGATGGTGTGTGCAAAAGCTGGAGAAAATGTACGAGCTACATCTCTAGATGAGATTTCCAGAGAAGAGCAATCCAAATCATTCAGAGTAGTTGGAGTACCAGGGCTTTAGCTGCCATTTCTTGGAACGTTCCTTTGATGAAGGTTGCTTCCCAAGTTTGAAATCCATTCCTTCTGCCATTTTCTGTACTCTTTGTGGTCATTTAGCTGTTTCCAACATTTATTAGTAACCTTTTCCATTGGCACGGAGAACAAATCTGCAAATAATTTACATTCAGTTGTAATGGCCTAGCACACATGCAAGAAACTGAAATTGTGCTCCAATTGTACTGTGATCCATCTTCAAATGAAGATTTGACTTCATGAAATGCAGGAAGCACACAATGTTGCTGGAATTGAACACTGCTCTTTCTGAATTCAGACTACATTTATGGACAAAATATCTTAGCCACACTCGCTTAGAAAGTCTCTGCAATGAATTTGCAAGATATCTTTCTTAAAGCAATCAGCCACAATGGTTGTACTTCTCCTGTGCAGTTCCTGTACATAAATCAAGCGTTTGCTCCATCCTTGGACCAAGAGATCAGCAACCTTTATGAGGTTTGTGCTCTTTATTTGTGGAATGCTTTTCTTGTTTGGGAGATTGAAGAGCTTTATTTTTTTGTCTTCTTTTTTTTTCCCCTTTTGCAGTGTTTTGGTTCCAATGGAAAGCTCACCCTTCACTACGCAAAAACACATGCGTGGGGATGAAGTCGCCAATTTAAGTCACGTTTCTGTAAATACTGTGAAATAAATGTTACACCTGCTTTATCATGTTTTGCAATTGGTTGCTTTCCACTTCAATATGGGTAGTATTAGTGCGGTGTTACACATGTGAACGGTTCTTGCAAGTGCTACTAAGTGTATATTGCGTTGTCTGTACATTCCATCTAATGTTCATTTTTGCTCGTATCATTCTGATGCCTGCTTTGATATTGCTTTGAAATAGTTTGATAGTCAAATGAAAAAAATTATGAGAATACAAGATTTCCTTTCCTGCAAGTACTGTTTCTTGAAAATTTCGTACCCTCGAAATTTTTGCTCATCTAAATATTTCACCATTTCACTTGTTTCCAGATGTAAGGATCATACAAAGATGAACATTTGACAGAAATTAATAAAAATTCACTTTGTACAGGAGCCAGATTCAAATTTGCTCAAGTGAATTTAATTGACTCATAAGCAGGTTGGAACAAGATAATCAAGAAAGGCTTCCTTGGCTTTAAACCTGGAGCTACTCTGCATACTAGTGCAATGGAAACAAGAAAATAAAGGTTTAATCTGAACACAATTTGTGTGCTCAGAAGCAATACCACTGCATCTTGATTGAGCTTTTTTCAACTATGTACATAACTCATCAAGGCAATAGTAACTGCAGGAATAAAACCATGGGAATGCAGAACAATGCAGTCAAACACAGGGTGGCACTGAACTCCGAATTTGGGATACTGCAAATGTGCTTACAGGCAAAAGTTGAACGATTGCACCTTGCATGCTAAGAAAGTAATGGTATTTGTTGTTGCTAGGTTTTCAATCTTGAGGCAGTGAAACTACGAGTACAATATAAAATAAGGTAACAAGTTTATTGCCTTGTATGGCTTCTTATACAGGTCACTGACACATGCCTACAACTTTGTTTTAACTCCAGGCCCTGCATTTACATTATCCATTGACTTAAGATTTAGAAATGAGAAGTACCCAAGCAATAAAGCAAGAACTGTGGTAGGAAGGAAGCCTGCCCTAAGAGAATGCAAGTGATAAGGCGTTTTAGAAATAGCACATCCAAACATCTTAATATACTCAAAGCCTCATTTTCTGCTTGCATTCTTTCATACACCCGGCAGACTGCATCCACCAACTTTGGGTCCATAGTACACAAAACACCACATTAGTTGGGAGTGCTAAAAATGAAGTTACCGTGGAAAGGAATCTAAGCAATACGCTGAAAGTTGGACAATGTCAACAGAAGCCTTGTATAAAAGAAAGCAAGAAAAATGCTAGCGAAGTAGGAACCGCACGACTGTCCTTAGCGCGACTCAGTTACAAATGATTCTCTGGTCAGCTTACCGATACTTTTGGAAAGAAAAGCGAAATCATTGCATCCTACCATTACTAACATATCGGACAGAAACTGAGGTTAGCAAAGAAGCTCAAGAACAAGTTATGAACTGCACAATGAACGGTGGAATGAAAAACGATGGATAATGTTAAAGACAGCGGTGTGGATTAGAGCAAAAAGGGTTAGGAATGCAATTCGGCAGGCCATGTATAATTGCAAAGGGCAGACAGTACACCTATTCAAGTTGTAAAATCATTATTGGAGTTTATTGGCTCAAGGGCCAGATGTGGTCAAAGAGTGATGAGAGTTGCAAAATGGGTGCCAAGGAAGAAAGTGCGGTCAAGGATGGTGGAAAGCTAGTACGCATGACGAAATTAACTTTGCAGGCACAGGCTGGTGCTGGGTGCTAGAAGACAGGTAAACTGGAGATCGCAGAGAGGCCTTCGACCTGTTGTGTACAGGAATTGGGCTGACGAATGCAAGATCGAAGAACGGTTTTTTTAGTAGTGTAGTGAAGAGTCCATAATATTTACGACTTTCTAAAATCTAAAGGGTCAATATAACGACAAGCCATCACGACAACATAAAATAACAAGCCTTTATTTCATGTCAAGTGGGGGCAAAAAATGCCTAGTACAAAACAAGATACGTGGCAAGTTTGACTTGCATTTGCAGCAAAAGCTGCAGTTAACGATTAGCTGTACATACATAAAAAAGTTGCTTCAGCAACATAAAGTCAACAGACAAATGTTAAAAAGGAAAGGCACTGGGGTAAATAACATATGCAGGTACCTCAAGAAGTAGCCCGAAACGGGAAGCTAGTCCCGAAGCGATGACTAGCCCTACATTTGTGCAGCATCCTGCATCTGTTTAACACATGCAGAGATGCCAGCAATGCATGCATGTTAATATCAAATTGCTTGTGCATTGGCCCCTAGCTATGGCCCACTTGGTCCCTCGGGGAAATGCAGCGGCCATACGGCAAAGCTTCGAACACTCGCGTCTTGCCACATTCCGTGGCCACGGCGAGGAATAGACTGCCGGCGCGAGACCAGTAGGATTTCAGGGCCACAGGCGACTGGGAGATTGCCTGGACCTGTTCAAACTTGCTGTAGCCTTTCCACTGGTAGATCGCGACCGTCTGGAGGTGACGGCTGCCGAGCACAAAGAATACGTCGCCTGCAGGGAAAGTGGTTGACCTCGTACTCGGGCGTCACACAAAGAAAGGTAAACAGAAGTGGTAATCAAATTGTGGGGTTTAACAAGCCAAAGCTGCACGCTGGAGTTTGAGGAATGCTGTAGTAGGGGGGACAAACTTTTTCATGTGAACCCAAGGCATGGTACTGCGACATTCTTACATTCCGCTTCTGTGCGAATGTGGCCAGTTATCAATCCTGCAACCTCTTACTCGGCAGTAGAATGCCTTACCCAGAGAGGCACCGCAACCATATATGAAGAAGAAAATCTTGCAGTTTTGCAAATGTGGCCCGATAGTCTGCCAGTACTCATACTAGGAGCTCCATGCTTGTCCATGTAGTGGCAAAATTGCCAAGCCACAATTATGGCTAGTGAAAAAAAAAAAAAAAACTGATGTTCTAGCACTAAGTCATTACCAGAGCCAATTGAGACCATGATTTCTAATCAAGTACTGACGAGACATTTTCCCACTTACCTTGTGTTAACTAAACATCCAAACCCTCTAGACCCTAAATCCAGGCAAGCATAAGAGCCCACCCACTAGTTCACTGTAATAGTACTTGTTCAACAAACCATTTTAGTACTCTGAATGTGTATGCATCACAATGTCATGACATTGGCTTTGTTAGTGCTATCACTGCGGCTGCCATACACACAAACAAAGTCATGGGAAATGCATGCAGCATCCTTTATCAATTTGTTTTGTGAGCAATGCCATCGCCCCTAGTTTCATCGATGGACGATTTGAGACAATTTTAGCATGAAGTTAAAGTGCCCGATGTTTCTAAAGCCTCATACTTGGCAAGTTAAATCCTTTTACACTCGAGAAATGTGCAGTTGAGTTTCTGCAACTCCCAAAATATGTGACAGTACTCCTTCAATCCCTTACGATATCATCGTTTTTGGAAAAAAAACGATACATGGCTTGTTTGTTGAAGCGGTATGCTTTGATAACATTGATGCTCCACACTTTTAGCAACTTCTAGCATTCATAGTTCTCAGTTCTAATGAATTCAATGGACGCGATGGTAGAATATTTACCACTATGCACGTTGTAAAGAAAATAACACCATTTACTTTGCATGCAACAAGGTACTTGGAAAGTGGAAAAATAGCTATGCCAAGGTGGGCTAGTAAGCAACGATCACCAATGACAAGCCGAGATTAAATTCTGGGTTTTACGTGCGAGAACCACAATCAGATTATGACGTAGGCCGTAGTGGGGGACTCGGTATTAATGTAGATCACCTGGGGATTTTTAATGTGCACCTAATGCACGGTGTATTGCGGCCACCATGGTCAGGATTGAACCAGCGACCCAGTTCTTAGCAGTACAAAACGATGAGGCCCATTCAACTCTCCGTGCACTTCATGAACTAGTTCCCGCTCGTGCAGAACAGGCACGGCACCTCCTGCATGAACGCTGCACTACCTTAGCTGCGAGCTCTTCCTGCACGGAGCCTGCGCCGAGTGAAACGAACAGCGAAGGGCAGCACCAGTTGCTAATTGGTTTAGAAAGTGCAGGCAAACTGAATGGACCTATAGCCACTACGCTACCGCAGCGGGCGACTCAGATTACGATCCCACTTGAGGACTCTAGAGGAATCTCCAAATGCGGTACTAGCTGAAAAGTCCACTTGCCTGCAAACCTGAAGTGCTCCATGGCGTTGACTCCGATCATGGGAATGTTTTGAAGGAGTTGGAAGCGGCCATACATGTGCTGGTAGATGCTGACTGGCTCGGTGTGGGCGTCGAGCCAGCTGTGCTGGTCCTGGAGCCCAGTCTTCTCGCTCGCAAAAGCGCACAGCAGCGAGTTGTCCACGGTAACGAACAGCGTCGACGATGCCAGCGACGTGGGCACATCAGCCATTGGTACAAACTGGATGAAAAACAGGAACATTGATGCAGAGTTTTATGAACTAAGACTCCACAATGATAAGATTGGAGTTGTAAGTAGTTGGGGCATGAATAGCGGTCATTCTTGAGACGAAAGCGAATATGAATTTAGTAAGACCTGAAGTAAATGTAGTTGAATACTTTTCAATTAGCACTCAAGAAAAGGCCACTTTCACTATTAATATAGAACTGGGTATGTTCACATACTAACAGTCATAATGTCGGCAAGTTTTATTGCATTGCACATTATGAAGCATCGTTTATTAAATGCATAAATGGAGCATTAGAAACAGCTCGTTCACAATTCGAAGTGCGAATGATCGCAGTTCAGAAAAATTCGTATTCCCCAAGTGACACTTAGCGCTTCACTATGCAACTTCATTGTCTACTCTGGCCACAGGGGTAAACTGTATGATGCTTATGTAGTCAAATTTTGGGTTTTACTGCTCAATGGTGATGACTTGAGGTATTGGAAAAATATTTATGTATGGCGACTATTCTATTTGAAGAACGAATTTAACAATGCAGTATTCAAAAGTACAATGTTTCTGTCACCCCTATTTGCAGGTGGCCTTTGTTGCGTGCATTATTCTGGACACTTTTTTCATCAAAAGCTAGTTCACATTAAAAGGAGCCTCAAGAGGTTAATTTTTATTGGTAGAGTGGACTTCTGGGATTGCAAGCAGGTGATGGAGGCTTGGCAAGCGAGACAGGACAAAAGAAACAAGTGGAGACTCCACCTTCAGATTCCTGCACTGATTTCTCGCACTCTCATGCAGTTGGGAGCATCTGCACAGTTTTTTCGTAAGCAAACAATCGCTTGGTCTGGCAAACTGCCAGTTGTTTCTGGAATAAAGTCTAACCGCAACGGGTGCAAAGTCAGACTTACACGCATTGACCAGCAACTGTGTCCGTTGTAAGGGTGCAAAAGAGGACCACAGCACCTTAAACTGAGCCAAACTACCCTTAAGGCTAGAAGTGGTGCAGGAAATGCGTCGCCAAGTGCTTCGTACCATGTTAACGGCTCCAGAGAGGGTGTAGACAGTGGAGTATGTCGATGTCAAGCCCTGCTTCCAGCTGTTTGCAGATGAGAGGAACACAATGCCGTCGAATTCCACGACATCTATGGATGCCACACCAGTGGCATTCAGAGTCTGGTGAAGCTGCCAGTGGGCTTGGCCCGGTGCAAGAAGATACACGTCGATGTGTCCGCCTGTCAAAAGTGGAACGCCCAGTGAGGGCAGAATTATGCAAGCACGAAACATGAGGGAGCCCGCTCTTTTAAGTTGGGGTCTGGTGGACGTCAAAAAGACATTGCCAAAAGGCTGCTGGTGCCTGGCCAGTGTGCTGCTTTGCCAATATTCATTTAGATTGTACACACATATATAACATGCATACAGAATGCAGTAGAAGGTCACTACATAAACAAAATTGCATCCAAAACAAGAATACCTCCGTTATGCTTAAAATTTGTTGCACACCGATATTTGTAGGAACATTTCAGGAGTACTTCATGATATCCAATAATTCTTTGTATTGATGTTCGTTATATCGAGGTTAGACTATTTTGCCAACTTCTAAAACACTGCAAAACAAGGAATCCAGGCCTTGTGTCAACAAGGTAAAGGTTACAGTATTTCGTACTCAAAATTTACAGGCAAGGTATGCCTCCCATTGCAGCTTGCAAGTGAAGCTTGTTATCATAAAGGACTTTCTGTTCAGAATCCCTGTGCACGCACGGAAGGCACTGAACTTGATCTTTGCAATGATGTGCAAGCAGTATGCCCAACATGGTGCCTGACAGCTCATTACTGCTTGCATGACCCTTGCATCAGTTTGTACAACAAAGCATTCGTGCCATGCAAGACTGAACATTCACAGGAACCGATAAAATACTGCAGAACACTGCACTTCAGCCACAGTAGTACATCAACTACATGAATGGCAGGTTGGATGGTGGTGCACCAAAGGCATACACTTGCCTTTGCTTGAGGGCAGAAGGTACTTGTTGAACGAGTGGGCGACAACCAGGTACGTGCTCCCGAGGAATTCAAACATCTTGACGTCGCTCGCAAAGGCCGATGCAGTCACCCTCAGGTCTACCCTGACAAGGTGATCACTCGCAAACCGGCCACGTGGATCGAGAAGACCCAGAGCCAGCTCTTCTGCACCTGGACGTTCGCAGCTGCACAGGACAATTATGGTACACTCCAAGGGGGACAGAAGAAGCAAAGAAATTAGGAAGTTCAATATCTTGATACTGCACAGTTGGCTATGAAGGGTGTCATAGTGAGAGGCTTGGATTCAGGCAAATGTATTCACGTTTGCCTTGTCTCTGGAACGCACATACCTATAAAGCAGAATTGCTGCAGGGTTTATAGTTCTATGTACAGTTTATACACTTTACCAGCAATCTGTCTTTGAAGTGTAATCGTTTATGACATTTTATACGAGTATTATCAAGAGTAAAACATACCCAGACACCAAATCTGGTTTTTAGTTGGACAGCCATACAGCCGAAAAGAAAACTGGTCTGATGATGTCAAGAATGATATTCGCATTGAAAGTGAGGCAATGATAGCTCGCCGAAAGTTGATTCCCTAGCTTCTTGCACTCTGAACAGTTGACAAGTGGCAACGCTCACCCCAGTCTGCTCGAGGTGCTATTGGTCCAGACGACGAATCCAGGCTGTGTTGAGGCATGCTGAGAAGCAAACGGAACGTAGCGACGGCGCAGGGCAAATCGTCCCTTGGTCAGTGCGCCGTCAGGCTCTACGTTGAGCACCTCCGACGAGAACTCCTCGCAGCAGTTCTCTCTGCCGTGGAGGCAGTGAGTGGGCCAGGCAGTCCAGAGGACCATCACATCGGCAGGAATTGTATTCCAGGGAGACCTGTGCAATAGGTGGAACAGCCACGTGAAGTCTGCTTAAATAACCCTGTCAGGCGCAAATTAGCTCTGTCCATTGAAAAGTTGGTTTTACCACATTTCTTGCAACTTGCATAATCATGAAAAGCATATTAATTTCATAATAAGCACTTAATGCTTTAGCGAGTTTTGTGAAGTTAGCAGAAAGTGGACGCCATGCTAAATCTCTTTACAGGAATGTCAGATATGAGATCATCAACTGTTTTATGTCTAGCATACTTGGAATGCACCTATCCAGCCACTTGAAAAAATATTGCCAATGTAAAACATTCCGAGAAACAATGAAAAGCGAGCGCGCTTCATGAAGACACTGCTGATACCGAGCGCAAACAGCCATCCACATGCCTTTCCATATTGTTCAACTAAAACACTTCGGATATTCAAACTCTCAGCACAGGTCCAATTGGAGGCGTTGCAAGGTGTAATGAACACATTTTAAATATCATTTCTGCCTGCTTTTGATGCACTATATTGGCATGCAGAATTGTCCACAGGGTGCCCGAAGGGTTTAGAACCACAGTACCTCACCATAGTTTTCTTTTTCTCCTGGATGCCCTTCACATGTTGTGGGAGTGTGGGCAAAAGCCATCGAAACGATGCATCATGGGACAAAACATTGAGCAGCCCAGCTGACAAACCCGAGCCTTGAAAACCAGCAATGCCCGGCGAGCAGGGCCAAGATAGCTCACGTTCCTACGGTATCCTGGACTAGGAACGCTGCCCGCCTCTGACAATTACGCAATCAGCTCATATCTATAAATGAAGTTTATTCTTCCTCCTCCTCCTTTACGCTGGTAACTCCAAGTCTATTTCTTCCGTCTATTACCTAAGCTTGAGTGCCAATGTTTTGAGCACAGATTACTGGTATTACATTCCGTTTGCCATGAGAGTTAATGAAATGCAGGCTCAGTGACAAATGTGAATTTCTGCCGTGAAGGCACGGCACCGTGTAGGTTACAAGGGCTACTACCTGCCGAAACGGAATTTGTGGCCACATGCAATTGTAAATGGTGCAAGGAACTCTGGGCAAGTAAAAACCCAGGCACATGTGTCCCATACTTTTGCGCCTTTTACAATTATGCGCGGAAACAAACGGCCCAGTTCTCAATGTCTTCACAGTTTTGAGGTTACGCACAATTTGCACAACAATTCCATCGTTTTTGCAAATTCCGTGTCCCTTAAATAGTTTTGCCTCGCCCTACTTTGTGCCTTGGCAGCAAATGCTAACAGCCCTAATGGCCAATGGTTTTGCAAGTAAAAAAAATGGCATTGCATTCTTTCCAAGATTGCGATGGATTTCTTCCTTCAGCCAGCAGGATTCAACAGCCAAAGCATTGAGGTAGTCAAGTTCAAGATAATAGCTTCACTTTAATGTACTTTAATGAAAGAAAAGAACAGAAGCGCAGAACAGAAGCGAGCCGGAGTTTGAGACATGATAATAATCTACAAGCACTCTCTTGTATAGCAGTGCTGTGCACAAAAGCTAAGTAGGGTTGCATCCTAGTTTGTGGTCCACCACAAACACTGATGCACACCAAGATCATTTGGTTAAGCCATTAGTCTATGGATGGTAGCTGGAAATTGCCTTATGAAAGGTGCTGGAGGCACACAAAAGCTCAGCAACAATAGAAGAAAGGTCTTGCCACAGTCACCGTGGAACATGTGCGGAGCTCCACAGGGTAAAAAGTTTCGCAGAATTAAGTTGTGGACTACACACGTGGCTACACACTTAGACCACAATGCCAAACTGCTTCCTGGACGTAGAAACTTAATGGATTGAAAATTCACTGGGAAATGCATCGTTCAATGCGGCATTGGGCGATCTGGAACCATGGACAGTTAAGCAGCGTGTAGTACACAGTGTGCATTAGGGAAGTATCACTGTCGTTCCACTTACTTAAGGGAGCGAGCCACGGGGCTAGTCAAGATCCTTCGAGATGGAATATCCAGAGTCTGAAAGGCCCTGAAGTAGGCAAGACCTGTGGCTTGTCCTGAGAGTGATGAAACAGCAGGTTGACAATACTTTAGGCACACACACTCAACCGATTAGCAGGCTTTTAAAAAGTAAGTAATGCAGCTTTATTTACTTTATTGGATGTTTGTGCACTTAAATGTAGTTCCCATAGTCAAAAATCGCACAAATAATTGATGCAATATCAAGTGTTGGAATTGCAACTGACTCCGTCACTCAGTTCACAGGTACCACAAATTCGGATTACTGAAGACAATTTATGTAATTAATGATACATGGTCCAAAGTTGAATTGAGAGTTTGCATTTAACAAATTTACGCCTCCTGCTTAACCTTCAAGCTTCACGAAAAGCGAGGACTCGCTTATGCACGTCCTAAATACCCGAGCTGTAAATGCGTGTCTGCAGTCATGACAGCTGACACACATACAGCAGTTCAAATAAGTAAACATGGCAAATTTTCACTCCCCATTGTCCTCTCGGCCTTTTTTTTGGCCGCATTACTCTGGTGTGACAAGCCAAAACATTTGAATTAAATGCATTAGCCAAACTCCTAGCTTGAACTAAGCAGCTTCAAAATGCTTTAGCAGACCAGCCAATATTTCAAGCTTAGAGCCAATAGCACACAAGGACAAAATGAACTTTAGAAATCAAGTTCAGCAAGAGTAAAGCGAGGCATTGAGCTGAACACCGACCTTTGTACGCAGCAAGCTGCCTCTGTAGGACAGCTTCATGGTGTCGGAGGGCATCGACCATGCTCTGTGCTCCTTGCTTCCACCTGTCCTTGCCAGCGTCAAAGTTCTGCTTTAGGTTTTGAACGTCTATGCCGTTTGCGGTCCCCACGACTGTAATCTGTCCTACCACTTCAATCGGAGCCGAAAAGACCTACAGAAGATCAAACAATTGATGTGCAAGGTGTGCGAAAATATACGTCTAGAAAGGGCCTATTGGCAATCTTTAGCTTTTTCCACAATGCAGATGACATGTAGACAGGGAAAAGATGAAACTGAGTCAAGATATGCGAAAGAAAATTTGATCATGGGGTTGAGCATCCCAAATATGCATACGGGGCTATGAGAGACACCATAGCCTAGGGACAAGAACTACATTGGATCACATTATTTTCTTAAAAGTGCACCCAAAGAAACCTACACAAGTGTTATACACTCTGCCCCTATGAGAATTTAATTCTGGCTAATATCAACCAGATATGCAAACAGTGATCATCGCGTCTTTTTCGCACGTAAACGTCATGTGCACTCGAGTTTTGCAAAAGTTGTGCACCGACAATTTAGAGAAAGGTTACATACATGGAAATACGAATAGAAATTCAGCCTATAAGGACACCTGGCGGCAGAACATTACTGGGCTTCGAGACTTGAGGCAGGAGGAATAACGAAACACCTACGGTGGAATGCGGTATCTCCTCGGGTCTGTTGACAAGTACGACGTCTCTCGCAAGCTCGACCAGGTTGTACCCATTGACAGTCACTGCGTTCAGGTTCCCACGGATCTCTACGTCCTGGACGAATGTCTTTGCACCAGACAGCTTGTACTCCCCGGATTGAGTGACCAAGTGCTCCCTTAAAATGCCGTTGATGCGCTCGTAACCGAGGTCACCTAGGTAAACAAAGTTAGAGAAGCAGGTCAACAGCAAGACGAAAACTTATTTCGAGGAAGCAGGCCAACATCTGCCATGATGCAGACCTGGCAAAGATAGTGCCGACCGATTTCAGAGTGCTGCTCGTGAAGTCTGTTCTGCGTAACCCTTGCAGAAGTCCAGCTAGTCCCAAGCATTGGTCAACAGCTTGGAGGATCAGTCTCAAGGTCTTGCCACAGAATTGCATAATGAAGTCAGATCAAAATTAAAATGCCTTTGTTATATCTAATTATTTAGAAGCATGTCTGTTACATGATGATACTGGTGAGAAACGTTTTAGGTTTATTTAGCCATGTCCAATATTTTGTTATATCAAGGTTCAACTGTATGTTCATGCCCTTGTAGCATGTCTAAATTCAGAGCGGAAATGTTCACCTTTTTTTTTGCCATATAATGCTTTAGTACAGAAGCCTTTTCAGAATATAGGAAAGGTACCATACTAAAAACACACAGAAGCAGCCACTGTAACAAAATGTCATTCATGCATGATGTTGTAGAGTGCAACGTGCTTCACAGAAGGCTTCACAATTTGATCAGCTGATAGCCGCACATGACACTACATGAAGGGAAGACGCTTGCACTGCAGACAGCGAAATAAATGTTGACACTATTTGCAATATGAATACCAGCCCAGTCATATTTTCAAAAAGAAAAGAATGAATGTTTAAGCACCTGCACATCACATCAATTGCCAACAGAACCCCAACAGGAAACAAAGTGGAAAAAGATAGGGGGTCAGAATCTACATTACAAGTAGTAGCACCAAATGCTTTAGTTGCAAGTTGTTGCTGCTTGTGCATGTTGTATCTTGGTTCATTATGAATCGACAACTTATTCAAGCGCCAATGACGATACCCTCGAGCTGTTTTTCGGTAGCGATGACCAGCACTGCAACCGACACCATTTTGCCAATGCAATTACCAGGAGCAAAGCATTTCACCCACCGTGAATTGGAACGTCCCTCTGGAAGACTAGCTTGGACCTCAACCTCTGATCTCCACTGAGTGTCACCCTCTGAGCCAACAGTTGTTCTAGATACAGGTCGTTGACCTTGTTGAGGTTCAAATTGCCCTGAATGGCCGATGGGCCAGCCAGGATCACCTTGCCAGGAATGCGCTGGTGTTTGATCCTTGGCAGAACAAGGTCTTCGGGTATGCGCAGGCCGTTCAGTGTGCCTGGAAAGCGAATGGAATGAACAGTGAACAGTTAAGGACAGGTAGACGTAATAGATGGTCGAAGGCACACGGAGAAACAAAACGACGCAACAGTCACGTTTACTTTGAAATAGGTGGAAGGTGACTATAGGTAGACCCCTGTATATCGAACTTGCCGAGAAATAAATTTTAACATAGGTCGACCCATATGTCTCCAGAGAAATGAAAAGCTGCGACTACGAGACCTTTGTTTACCGTAAGCTCAGATACTAGACCTTCCGTCGTCCACAGTGCCATCAGGTGCGTCCGATATGCAGCATTTCTCAAAACCAGTCTGGCACGACACGAGAACTATTAGCTCATCACTTTGGCTAGCTTTGCTCACGAATGTAGGTCGATAGTTCCTTTTAGGCAACTTTTACAGGGGAGAGGGAAAAATGGTCAACCTATACTCAAGCAAATAGTACGACCGTCGTCATAACATTTTAACTGCAAACAGCTAAAATATAGTTATTGGTGAGCGAATGACTTGAAAATATTCCAACATGTTTCTTGCATTTGCTGCACCATTATAAGCAGAACAGATTAAAATCCTTGGAAAGTCATTGCCTGCACATGGCAAATAGTGCTGACAGCACAGATGCACTGAACTAAAAGACTGACCAGCCCAGCTTAAGGCTCATTGCTTGCACAAGTGTGGTGTGCTTGAACGACGACCAGCAGTTTAGGTCTGCTTCACGATAACCTGCAGTTTATTTTGTCACTTCAGAAACACGTCTAGTGTACAGCATCACTACCAAAACAGAAGCGAGCTACATAATTACGTACTAGTGCAGGCAATAATTATCCACGCATTTATCTTGCCATGTTGTCTTAGAACACCTTTGCATACATGAGCACCAAATTAACATGTGCACTCATTTTAAATGCCATTTTCATTGCTGCTTGCGATTTCAAAGTGGTATTTGCTTATACATTTGTAGATGTAACGCTTGACGAGAGATAATGTACAGAGAAAATCACGAGCACTTCAATAATACAAGTGCAGGCGACGTGCTAAAATTAGCGGAGCCCACCTTGCGGCACTTGACAGCAAAGTTAATGTAGTCGTCGCAGGATTTGACGTAGCTACTCTTAGTGGTAGAAGGGCATAGAGAAAGATCTCGCAGAACAATTCACGCTTGCCTTTCACATCAATGTTGTCGACAGTCAGGGGCCCGACTACGGTCTTTTTGCCACGGATGACATGACGACCGTGGGCCGTGACCACACTGGCGAGATCAGCGACGCTGATGCCGCCCACAGGCCCTTGAGAATGGACATTGCCACGAACGTGAAGGGAGTTGGACGCAACCAGTCCGTGCTGGTTTGTGAAGGTCTTTGTTCCTCGGACAACCTGGAAAGGTGGGAGGCCAGAGAAACGCTTTTCAGGACGTCGATGGCATGCTGGTTTCTGGCAGCCTGCATGCACAACCTGCTTTTAAACCAGATCAAGTGTGTGGCTGCCAAATACAGCCGAGTTATGACTTGAAGGCAGGCACACTTTTTTTTTAAATGCAAACGCAACAGCCTAGTGCATTCTATTGGCAAATGTTTTTCTCTAGGTAAAGTAGGAGCGTTTTGCTTGTATTGGGGCTTATCACAAGCTGGGCATTCCTGTTAACAGCAAAACATACTGTACGGCACTCAACACGCTGAGCGCATGGCTGCCGACGCTTTTTGCATCACTGGTGGCCGCCGTGAACACAGCTGTTGCGTTCTTGTACATGTTGAAGGAGATTTTACGAGGCGTTGTGACTGCACTTGGTCCACCAGCAAACACCCAGTGCTCTCCAGTGGTGAAAAAGCACCAACTGGCATGTGGTTCAATTATTGCATTTCAATTGCCGAGCAATGCACTTATCTAAGGAAGCGTAACAAATGGAATAATGATACACAAAGATGTTCAATGATTGATGTTGAACTTGTCCCTCACAATGAATGGCATAACGAAATTCAAATCAATACCACAAACATGACAACCTAACTCCAAGCAAGATATTCTGCTGTGTACATCAAATTTTTCACCGAATTTTGATTAGCATATGAATGTGGTATGCACTCTCGCTGATTAAAATAAAGGTTGGCAGCCACTGGTGGCAATGATTAACTGTTGTTTGCAGTCTTTTTTGATACAGTACAAGTGCTCGTTACGAGAAGGAGCAAAGGTTTTTTTATATAGGTATACCCAAATTTTTCATTAGATGTTTCAGATGAAGCAGCAATATACGTCTGTGCAAGAAGATTGCCATCAGGGAAATACACGACATGGCTGTCATTGATTCCAATAGACATTAAGGCCTATTTTGCATGTGTCTACACATTGTTTTTACGAAGGGTAATCGAAGTTCAATCACTTGAACTGCAAAGAATAACTAATGCCTCATATTGAAAGCCGCAGGCGCAGCTCGAATTTTCAACAGACAATAGCTTCAAGGGCGTGTTGGACCTGTTCAGTTGACTTTGTGACAGCATCTCGAAGTAGGTCAGTCAGGTTGACCCCATTGATCGGCCCCAACAGAGTGAGGGAGTCGACGACCACTTTGTCCAAAAAGGTCACCGGTCCATCCACCGTTTGTGGCACATTCCTCATGATCAGGTTGCCTACGAGTGTGTCAAACGGTGCTCCATTCAGGTCCCCAATAATATGGACATTGCCTTTGACATTCAGCTTCGAGAAATGCTTTCGGTCATACACTGACTGCTTCACGCCGTTGTTGTACAACGCTTCCTTGTGCAGCTGCAATGGAACAAAAGAGTCAATTAAAAAAATAAAGATTGATAACTGGGTAGTATTAGCTCTAGGATTATTGAACAGCTGTTTAATGTCACTTTTATTGCGTATAAATCTTATCAAAATGATTGCACATGTGTGACCTGTAGACCAAAATGAATGAGTTCACCATATGTTTGTACCAGAGGTGTGCAAGCAAGATATTGATAAGGGAGCATTAGATGAACAGTAAATGTGTTAATACTAGCAAAATACGCTTTCATAACTACTGTTTGTTGATTAGGTAAAACATGGATAACTATTAGTAGAGAAATCAAAGGCCAAGCTTCACTAGAACTTTGTGCGTAAAACTTAGTGCCTGTACAGCCGTGTGATGTGGATTTCAAGGTATCTACTTGCACTAGGGCAGTTTGGCACAGGAAAATGTCCGAGATCTTGTTAGGTTGAGTGCTTGGTCAATTTACAAAGGCGTAGCTCTTTCCTATAAGCAACCAACTAGATTCGAGCAGACTGCAACGTGGTGTGGGCACATTGGGTGTCATCACTGTGCGTCTTTCATACAAGTTTTTCTGGCTGGCCGAGCATTGCTCGCGACGAGAGCATCGTTTCGCCATCGCAGAAGCATAGCTTTTTCATGCTGCTTAGTGTTCTTTGGTGCCCGTTTAATGCGTTCTAAGTTCTGAATTTTTAGCTCCAAGGCGGCATTCAATCAACTTTCACATTACGCATTTGCTGCTGCTGGTTTCAATAACTGTACGAGGCTTAAACACTGCACAGAGACTGACAATATACCTTAGTTATGTTACAGCCATTCAAGAGACCACCGATCTCAATATCTCCATCGGATAGCAGGTTCTTGAAGACAACCGTACCACCGAGCACTTCATCTTCTCGAAGCAGCACCACATTGTCAAGATCGAGTCCATCGAGTTTTGCATGTCCATAAAGGTGCAAGCGGCCTACGCAACACCAAATAGAAGGAGGTACGAATCAGTCATAAATGAATTTACACCCAGAAGACGCAATAGCGGTTGAGACCAAGTTCGAACTGCCAACTGTAGTAAGTGTGCAGCTTTGCGCATGTAATTAGAATATTGGTTAGAATTCCCGAACAGGTGCCAGTATTAAACTGCCTGGTCCAAAGAATTCACCGTCTTCACCGGCTCACAACCTAAAATGCAATCTGTAGCAACGCAAGTGCAAATCAGCTTTGCATATGGATTTGTGTTCGGTGGCTGGTGAAGACTTTTGATGAAATCAACGAAGCTGTCTAGGCATTTCAAGAGCATACAAATTGCACCATTTCATGCAGGAACTTGAAAGCGCATAAATCTTAGGTGCAATAGCAAACTTACGAGCGTCAACACCCCCCAGGAAAGTCATAGGTGCAGATATCAAGTTTTCTTGAGTTTTTGACATCGCTCGGGCATAAAGATCTTTCATGTTGACTCCATTTACAAGGTCATTGGTTGTCACATGTCTTTGAACAAAAGCTTTTCTGAAAAAAAAAAATAAAATAACAAAATTGAGTATAGCAGCGAGTAGCAGATAAAGTCGGCAAAAAAAAAAAAAGAGCTATGAGAACCGATTACGAGCAGATTTGATCATTCAAGCTATTATGCTTGCAGTAGCTTGACTTGAGTTAGTTCGATTTGTTACTCTTAACAGCACTAGAGAGAAGGTGGGAACGGACGTCAAATTCGCTTGTGTTGTCCGCTTTCTCGTCATTGACCCTGATCACAGTACCTTGATTTGCATTGACGTGTGTTCACTTAATTCTTTAAGGAAGCTCATGCATTTAACGAAATCAGGTCAAATGCCCGACTGCAGAATGCACAGGAATTTGAAAGCCGTTTGCATGGCTTTAATTCTTTTAATCTGAACTGAACTAAAGCTCAGCATAAAGAAAAAAAATTCTGCACTGAACTGGAAAGAAGCGCTCACCCCAGGACAGTCTTCTTTCCAGATATAACCTGTTGAACATTACGGCGAATGACCCTTCGAACGTGTTCTTTGATGTCAAGGCCATTGACTTTGTCGGCAAGCAGAGATTCCAGGCGCAGATGGTTTTGGAACACCTTGACACCGTCCACTAGCTGGGGAACGTTGAGGAGCACCACACTGTTCAGCATCTCTTCGACGTTGACGCCATCGACGAGGCCATAGCTTTGCAAGTGATGCGCTGAAAATGCAAGTGGTATCAGTTATGAAAAAGTGACACTTGAACTGAGGGCAATGTGGTGCCCGATATCGACAATGACAAGAGAACTTGGCATTTGCTCACATATGCATACCCTCTGCTTGGGCAGCATCATGTGCATAATCAGGGCACATGCAATTACAAGCAAGCTGCACGACTGAAAAGCTTTTATGCCACACTTACCATGAAATTTGAGCACTTGAGATTTGCAATGATGTGCACGAGAAAATAAAAATCCTACGAGTCCTAAAACCAGCCAGTAAAACTTCTGACTTGACTACACCGAGCTGAAAATGGTCGCTATTGCTAGATGCCCTCACGAGCAAAGGAAAATTTCTAAGAGGAATGCTTCCAAATTCAGCATATTTACAGAAAGTGGGTTGCTTTCTGGGCACAACAAAACAATGCCTCACCTTCCAAGCCATTCCTGAAGTGCTTGTTGCTGATGAGCCTGTGCCGAGAGCCGTTCTGCAAGACCAACTCATCCATGAATGCTTTGAAGGGTACGCCATTGAGCTGGACTGGATTGATGAAGTCTGCAACGACCTCTTTGACGGAGATAGGTTTCATGAAAGATGGTGCACCAGCCATCACTTGCTCGCCATTCACCAAGAGGAACTGCTTGGCAAGGGGCTTTCCATTGACAGTTTCACTGTGAAGGTCCTTTTGTACCACGATTGATGGGAAAGACACATCCCCATGGATGACAGTGTTTTGATGGGAACTCGACACCTGGACAGGAAAGAAATCCATGGAATTGATCGCCAGAAAGTGCTAAATTGTGTATACGAACGAAAAAGAAGCAGATGAAAAAAATGCTTACAAGTAAAGTAAGTAAGACTTGAGATACATTGATTACAAACACACATGACACCAGCTTCATTTGTGCAGTATCTAAACACACAGCCAACAAGCAGTATTGCCGTTTTCAAAAAGGAGCAATGTTAATTCACCACAAAGATTGAACTAGACCAAAGGTTGATAAAAAAAAAAAGAGAAGATTGCTAATAAATCAACAGCAGTATTGGTTTTGATGAAAAGTAAGCGAAAACTTGATAGCAACTACTCGTGTACAGTCATGGACAAGTGAAACAAGAAATGAGAAAGTAGCACCCCTCTCGCAAGTTATCGCTGAAAAGTACAGTCTCTCACCACTACTTATCTAGTTGCCAAAGGTGGTACAGGCCTCGCACAAAGAGTACTAGCCAAAATTGTGCCGATGTAACACATTTTAGTTGACCTTAATTTGTATTTCAGTTGTTTGACTATGCACAAGTAGTCATTGTAAAGTGTTTGCATACCTTTGGTCAATTCCAATACACTGCCTTCGCTGTACTCGCCATTCTCTTACGGGTGACCTTTGGCCTACCGTGATCATTGTATGTGGTGAATACATCTTGGTTCTTACTAAGGACAGCAATACCGCTTGCTACGTGTAAGCTGAAAGTTGGCTGTGGAAATATATATTGCATGTACGCAGCTGTAGCGTGAGCATTTTTGATAACTGAAGTCCTGCTATTATTGCATGTCATTGTAATATAATGGCATGAGGATAAACAAGAACTTGCACTTTTTTGCTGAGGTATGGGTTTGCAAAATGACTCAAATGTCGGGACAAGCAGCAACTCACCAGCTTGGCAGCCTCGGAAAGATCAATACCATTTACTTTCACACCGGGAGCAATGTCAATAGGTGCCTTTGTATGAATAGAATCCTTGAACACAACCGGCCCTTCAAGGACTTCGTCTCCGAAGGTCCTCATGAGGTCTTCGTCGAGGTTGATGCCATTTATTGTTTCAGTGTCAAGGTCCTTCTCCAAGTGAACAGTGTTGAAGCTTACAGGTGACTTGATGTGCTGTAAAAACAAGGTTTGAGATTATGAAAAGTTACCTACCACAGCCTCAAAAAGGGAAGCGGGAGGAAGTGCTTGCTTAACATGATGTCCAACCAGCAGAATTAGAACAAGTTACTGCAAACAGTACAAAGTGGATTCTTAACTCTTTACTTGTACACAAAACAGTGTTCATAAATGCACTTGCAATGTTTTCAAGAAGTTGTAAAGGCAGGTGCCATCATTTTTATCACTGCCTGCGCAGCAGTTCTATCTCAAATTAAGACACTGAACACAATACAGGAACAACCCCAGATGAAAGGTTCAGGATCAGTAGGTTTCCATACGGAAAGCAGGAAAAATGCATCACAAAGGTGCGATTGAGTTTCCGGTTTGACTAATGACACCCATAACCATAGTGCGATGCAAGCGTTCAGGCATAATCAAGCGTACTGCTGATGGGAGTGGTGAAAAGACAAGGCGTATACAGCAGTTTCACACTTGTAACCCGAACTGAGAATTCAAGGTATATGAAACTAAATGGAATTTGCATTTTACATGCCTGCAGGTGCGGTTTCACGGCAATAAGGGAAGCATTTCTGTGAAGTAGCACTTCGAAGCAGTAGCAAGGGCCAGCATGGCCAATACTGCTGCCATCAGCTGGAGTGGGCATTAAAATTAAAGCAGAGATGTTTTGATACACAGCGAATATTCTGCATAACACGATCATTACCGTGCTTTTCTTCTTTTGCAGTCTTTCACATGCAGACGGCTGTCTCAATAAAGCATTAGCTCGGTCATTACAATACAAAATATAATTGTTTCTGGAGCTATTGTTTTGTGCCGGCAATGCTTCTATGTTGCATTCATACGTGATTAGAATGTTGTACGCACTTATTTGCATGTATTGGAAGGACTGTAACCATGGCTGCAACTTATCTGCAGGGGTGCCTTATCCGTAAGGAACAAGACCTCAGGAATCGCACACACAGTTTCGTCAACAGTCACTGAAAGTTACGGTATGGTCAGACCACAGTATGCTACACCTCGTGCTGCAGCGGTCCACAAGATGCAACGACCATAAAACCCTTGCCTGGTCAGCCGACTTGAGCCATATCAAGTTCTGCAGGTCCCGCAGCATGTGGTCGTTGATGCCCTTTTGTGCAACCACATTCCCAATGACGATCATTGACTCGATGTTCACTGCTGTGTTGTACACCGTCTCAAGCCCCGCTGTCCTGCCGAGCTCCGACGGATCAACGCCGTCAATCGTGCTCCCGGGAGTCATGGCGATGTCTTTGGTTACCACGAGGTCCGAGTCGAAGATCTTTCGTCCAAAGACCACCTGGGGCCCCTTGCTTCTAAGCACTGCATCTTTGGCAATGTCCAGGCCATTGACTGTGCCGGCATTGAGGTTTCGTTTGAAGTGGATCGAATCCTTGACAATCCAAGAGCCCAGAATGTTCTGTGGCGTATGCAAAGTGACCAAGTCGTGATTGGGGCGGACACCGTTCAGGGTGCCTGCAACTTCTGCATTTCCATGGATTGCAACAGGCGCCTGATATGTCTTTGGCCCTGAAATACATTGGAAATTGCAAATCCACAAAGAAAGTAAACGTTTCCGATTGCAGATTAAAGCTGTGGTAAAATTTTAATTTCAGCAAGCTTGCACACGACAGCATTTAACATGAAGGATGAAAATCTCTGGCAGCAAAAAAGCACCAAAAAGCTGGTATAGGGAGAAAGACAAAGCCTACATGAAAGCCAGAGAAAGCAGTTTTATCTGGCAGCTGTCAAACTAACGTGGTGAAGCATAACACCGTGGTGGTTACTGATAAAGTAAAAGCAATATTTTCTGAACCGTGCAATATCAGTCACCATTGCGGCACTATAGGACACCATTCTAATGGAATGAGTTGACAGCAAGAGTTGCTTGAAATGTTGAAGAAACCACTTCAGCTACCCGAACCAGCACAGCAGCTTGAGGTAGCACAGAAGAACAGTGGAGTGAGCATGGACAGAGGAAAGCCTACCCTGAATGGTCTGATGGCTGTGCTTGTCGACTGCCTCGGTGTACAGCTTCTCGATGCTGTAAAGTCCATTGATTGGATTCTTCAGGTTGAGCGCCGATCCAACAATCAATGGCGCTTGGAATGTCCACTCTCCAGTCACTGTCGTGACACCTTGTAGGGGAACCAGGTGAGCGATGAATGCCGACAGGTCGTGCTGGAGGAAGAGAGCACTTTTTCATGAGCAACAACGTTTTCCAGTGGAGATGCATATCATTTCCCCGTACTTGACAAACTGGCAAGCATCCAATTTCACACCCTTTATGCCAGCACCTGCACAACTTTCAGGAAACAAAGAATTTTTCAACAAGATTGCTCACTGCGGAGAGTCACTCCTGCAGAAATCTGCAAGGTGGCGGAAGTTTTACAAAAGAAAGCAACCGTTACCCACTTTGAGTGGCACACACCTACAAGGGAAGCTGGCGTGTGTTGCTCAACAAGGAAGCCTTGCAGCAAGAAAAATTTATCTCGGTCCAGCGATCGAACCCGGGACCGTCGCCTTTCTGGGTAGGTTGCTGTACAATTCCAAGCACACCGGGTGGCCAGCAGGTGGCAGCACAAGGCTGAACTGACAACTCTGGCATGGATTTTCTCTGTAGCTTTAGGTTACTCCCCAGTGGATGACAATCTCATTTTCACCAGATTACCTACTGTGGTGAGCAGCTGGAAGGCGGGGCCAAGCTCACGAAGCTTTGTTGTTTGCAAGTGCTCTTTGGAATTGGCTGGCTGCCTACACCAATATTATGTCTAGCGTCAGGCTCGGTTGAAATCTTGTGAAACATTCCAATAGAACAGCAGCTTGGGCTTGTTGGTTTTTCATCTGGGTGTTAACAGCGCAATTAGACGGGGCCACGACACGAGACGAGAAGACACCACGAGCGCCAACTTTCAAAGTTGTTGAAAGTCTGCACTCATGGCGTCTTCTCGTCGCGTATCCCCATCTAATTGCACTGTGAACGCCAAGACCAATTCCAATGGAAGAGCTTTTCGTGAATATGGGCCGATTTTTGCAGGAAAGCTTATCGCATAGTTGTGACAATAGAAAATATTAACAGCACTTGTGAAAATATTTGAAAAACGAAAGTTATTAACTACGGCATATACGATCTGGCACTTGATATTAATCATTACAGGAAACTACCAGTGCATGGTGCGTCATCTGCAAGTAGGAAGCCGAAGACTGGCACTTGAATAATTGCCGATTGGCGGACGGCTTACAGGAGTGCTTAGATAGCACAACGGGTGTGCTGATCGAGGTAACCAGTTGAAGTATTTGTGCAGTAAATAAACACTTGCATTGTTTGTCATCGTGGTAACCTTGAGGTCGCCAGGGACGCGCAGCTTCACAAACTCTTTCCTCCCGTGAATGGCCTGTGGCGTGTTGGTGGTGACGATTTTTTCAGGGTTGATACCATTGATTGCACGGCCTTGTTGGATGTTTAAGTCGGTCAGCGAGACATGGCCAAACTTGAGATTGCCAGTGACCAGCTGGTCTTTGTTCGTCAACATAACATCTAAACGTGGCAGTGAAAGAAAAGGATTGCACCATTCAAAACCTGGAGTAATGAAGTTTGTGGTAAGTATGGTACTCAAATTTAACATTGTCCCTTGTTTACTAGATCACAAACTAAACAGTTAACATCTCACAAAATCCAAACCTACTACTTTAAGAGGAAGCATGTGCACAAGAATGAAGACAAAAATAAAGATGCCATAATTTAACTATCAGTAGAATTAACGATAAACCACACAGCATAGTAGGTGCTGGAAGAAGGAGTCGCACTGAAATAAATTTTTGAATGTTACGTTTTGAATCAAGCTTTTAACAACGAGGCCATTATTAGTCTGTTGGTCAGGTGTGACGCACCTGAGATGTTGATTCCATTGATCATCTGAGCATTCAGGTTGTTCACGTAGAGGTCGCTGAATGATACTGGAACATCGAGAACTTGGTCGCCAGTCACTTTCAGGGTGTTCCTCAGCATGTCAACCAGAGGAACACCGTTCAATGTAGAGTCCACAAGCTGGCCGACGTTAAATGTTGATGAACTGACGGGTTTGTCAAAATTTAGGTTCCCTGCGTAAGAAAAACAAAGGAAGCCACAGATTCAAGACTAAATTGAAGCAGGATGATGTAGTGACTAGTAAAACAAATTTAGAGAACCTAAGTGCAATGCAACATGTACTCAACTTAGCTTGTATGCAACCACGCCGTAGCATGATAATCAGCGCCAAAAAGAAATCTAGTAAGCAAGGGGCTGCAGGAATACGAGCTGTTGCCAGTGTGGACAGCGCTATGCCGAGGCAGCTCAAGTAAAACAGTTATCTGGTTAGCATCTAATGAACTACTTGGAAATGTAGGCAGCAACACTAGTAAACGATAGCCAGATGAGACTGCACTAACTGCTGTGGCTAGTAAAATTGAGGACGTACCTTGAATTGTCTGCGGGACAGACTTGAACACGACATTCTTCATGTCATTCTCCATTTTTGCAACACCATTCCTGACATCATCAATTTGCCGGGAAACATCTGCTGGTGTGACCGTGGGGACCCTCTGAGCACTGGGCACAATCACAGCCTTTGGTGCGCTGACCGACCCGGTGACCTTCACGGGACCGTCGATGACCAGAAGCTCGGTGGCAAGTGGCTTCTGCCCGTTGGATGTCCAGACACGCCCAATGTTCGCTGCCAGGTTGTCCACGTGAGCCTGCCGCTGCAAAAGGGAGTTCTCCAAGCCCTGAAGGCAATCGAGGAGAGGATCCGGTTTCCCTTGGGCAACTGGAAGATGGCAAAATAAAGGCTTCGTACTCTCTCACTATATAGAAACTGCAGCACAGCCTGAAAATCTTCATGTCAAAGTAATAAATGCAGTTTTATAAGACGTGATGGTCCCCCAAACCAGTTTTCCGGACATCATGCAAGTTTCAAGGTCAAATGAAGCTATCAGGGTGCAATTTTGTTTGTGTACAGTGGCAGCAACATTAGAGGAAACACTGAACTTGATTTTTTAATGAAGGGTTGCTCCCGATATGCACTTGTTACGACTTGTTAATGCGGAACAAGCAACTTCCCGTTGAACATCTAGTCTCAACTTGGCACTTATGATGGGTGTGAGTGCTTAACCACTATGGCCTTTCAACCTTGTGGGGCTCCTTGTACATTAGAGGACTGTACGTAGCTCTGAAAGGATTGATGGCAAACTCTGAAGGTATAACGTCAAATGTTTTTCCTGTACATAAAGCTGGATGCATGCCGAAATATATCATAGGTTTATAGGCATAACAGCTTACGTGAAAATTGAATATATGATTATCTAGACCTCTGTTGTCAGGGCAACCATCTCCATTTAGGCAATAACTAGCATAGAATGGCAAAAAGCTGAGGTAGTTTGTAGGAATTTACGTCGGAGAAATAGTTAAGTCATGCAAACACAGACACGAGGAAAATGGACAACACAAATGCTGTGGAGGTTGTAGTGGTTGTTGCACTCTGCATTTGCGTTGTCCGTTTTCCTCGTGTCCATGTCTTTACGCGTAACTTTCCCAACATGAAGGAATAGCAATTTTGCTGTCTAGAAACTAAGGAGACTTTCACCACATGCTGCCTTCAATATATATTGAATTTAAGTGAAGAATCAGTTTTCAAGCGAAGCTTGTATTGTCTCACTAGTGGCGTTGTAGTGGTCACACAAAAACCCAGTTTCTCCCACAGCGAAGCAGCTGCAGGAAAGGGTGGTTTGACGAGTTGACAGCTGCACCAGCGCCAGAGCGCAAGTCATTAAGCAAGGATTTCGCAGCCAATCGGAGCCGTGTCGCTTCTGCCAGGGAAGGAAAGGGGCAGGAAAGGATTTTTGTGTGCTCGCACGCGCGCCGACAACATCAGACTATAAACACTCCTTCAGAGCCGCCCAAGACCAGGCAATCCGACGGCAACGAGAACATGCCGAGCTGAGGGAGCGGTAAGCCGAAGCAATCCGGCACTATTACTTGTGGGTTACTGAAGCGTGTAGGTCAGGTGCATGGAGGACAAGCTTCGCTTACCCCCATTTTCTGGTAGGGGAAGGGTTCATAATTCTTCCATGTTCGCATAACATACCAGTCAGTAATGACAACAGACAGAAGCAATTATGTCCCTAAGCGCTATTCAGGTGTGGAGGAGGTTAGAAACAATATGGATGTTGCCTGCAACATAAAGGATGGTCCCATATGGTTGAGTTGGCAGGGCTGATTGCCAGCGAAAATACATGGATGGGACAGGGAGGGAAGTTTACTCTTTGGAAGACATTGTAAATTTCCTGCGACAACTTACCAACTTTGCCATCCAAGTATGTCACTATTGTACAATTTCCAATTCACCTCCGATAAAAGAAAACTAGTGTCATACTTCATACTTCAGTATTGCCATTCGACTAAGAATGGCAATGCTGACTCCAGAATTTTAATCGCAGTTTGCAACAGTCGCAGTTCATTTCAATTTGTTCAATTCAGTTCATCTCAACTTGAAGCCCATGCCCATATTGTACTAATGCACGCAACAGCTCACCGAAGCTGTATTTCTGTAGAACAAGCTGCAGAGGTGGCTGGGGTGCAGACGGTACTGCTTGGGTTGCAAACATGAAGAACTGGCCTTCGATAAACTGGAACACTACGCCGGAGAGAGACATGCCAGACATCTTCAGGGTGAACGTGCAGTTGTACGTTGAGGACTCAGTCTCCAAGAAAAACATCACTTCGTCCTGAAAACATAAAATGTGGCACCGATGTCACACTGTTGAAATTTGCAGAATGTTAGACCAAGAGAGCAAAGTATTTTACTAGAGCCGCTGCCGGCAAAGCTAAACTGCAGAGCAACGAAAATATTTAAACGGGGACTTGCAGGGAGGAGAAAGCTTCCCAGGAAAATTACTAGGAGGGACTCTGGCACTAGGGTGCCAGTGGTGTCCGTGCCCTGGGCAATTGGTTTCAGGGACAGTGAAGTAAAGCTTAATGAATCGGTAGTGGAGAATAGGAAAAGACGAGAGTATTGGTAGTGCACAAGGAGGGAACATAAAGGACAGATTTTAGAACAATTGAATACTTTCAGGACGAACGGTTTGTTAAAGAAACCGTGGGTCCTAAAGACTGAAAAAGTAAAGAAGTATGGTGGCCTCCGCCACCAATCCACTTCAAAGAGGACAGCCATTTATGTTATGCAAGCTGCTAGTATGGCAGTTCAGCCATCATGGAATTGGTATTATAATGCAGTGCCTAAACTTTGTCGTTCTGGCTTCAAGCAGCCTTGCAACTTTGGCAATTGACGATGTATTCATAAAGCAACATTTTGTTTTACAACTGCTTGAAAACTTTGAAAGAAAGCATAAGAAATAACTTCACGGGAACATTTGAAGTCAATGCAAGCATGAAGACGAGACGAATTCATGTACTACACATATTCCCACGATAGCTGGACGCAGCACTGGAGCTCCTAGCAATTTTTTTACAGGAAATTATGGTAGTGCGGGCCTCATGTGTGCATCAAGAATTTTCTATGCACATGAACATCATGATGGGTCTTAATACAGCGTTGCTATAGCAGAGGGATAAGGATAAATGTTGAAATGGGATGAATGTTGAAGGTATCCGAATTGAAGCACACAGACATTGCCTTCTGCCTTGACCAGAACCAAACTGTCACAGGCTGGAATCAATTGCATGAACTAATGCCATCAACTGGGTGCCACATAGCAACTGAAGTGCTGCAGTAATTCTGATGCGAGATTACTGTATTGCACCACTTGTTACACCGATCATTTATTTGCATCCTGCGACCATGTGCCTAGATTATGCAGTGGACGTAGTGTGGGCACTGCCCAACTGAGTGACCCAATTTCAAAGAGGCAAAATTTATAAAGCCATAGAGGTGCTGTTGATGTGAACACTTTGCGAGAGAATAAGCTAGTGCAACTACACTGAAATAAAGTAAATGAAGGCTAGAATGTTTAAATACAACATTACCATAAGCCACTGTTTTGAGTTCTATGCAAGCAATGCTCTTACCCTTCGCACAACTGCGATGGCAGCTTCACCGTTTGGCAGCGTGAAGATTGAGACGTCCTCCGCACCCTCTGTATTCAAAAGGGTCTGCCATTCAAGGAACTGATCGCCTGCATTAAATAAAGGAATTCGATCCATCTACTGCCGAGGAAAACGAGTGGGCGAAGTCTGGCAGACACCTAATATTAGTACTTGTCTTACCGGCATACCAGTAGAGGAAGACTCCCTGTCGAGTCAGGAAGGTCAGGTAGTGGATGCTGGCAACCATGAAGTGGTTCACCTTCCAAGCCTGCCAAAACCTGATCACCTGCACGTAGCTCAGCTCATGTTCACGACCTGAGGAGGAAAAAATTAAAATAAACACCAGGTACTTTCAAGGTGTCTATTGAAGACTTGCTTGTGATGCACTGAAGCTAATGTGCTTTGCTGAGCATAGAACAATGACACAAAGCAAAGCAAGGCAGGTGCTAACGCAAGCAGGAGGGTGCGCCCATGAGCGCGATACAAAATTGAGGAACACTGAATTAGGCTTTAAGGCGCAACGAATCGAGATGTGTGGATTTGAACGAGACCTGCAAATGTGTACCCAATAGCTATCGTGAACACTTTATGGTTGAGGTCATTTTTTCCTTTTAGATTACATTCTGGTGCTCCTCTTCAAAAATATTATTCGCAGGGGAGCATCACTTTCTATCTGTAAAGACCTTCAGACGAATAACATCGCATGAATAACATGTTATGCGAAACGGCGGAAGTGAGATGGCTTACCTGCAGTTCTTTTTTTCTGCTGTCGCACGTCCACATGCACAATGCTTAATTTACAGTAATTATACGTTTCTTGCAAAAGAGAACTTGAGGCATACTAACGCTGGTTGTAGATGAATACAGGAGATCCCAAGAAAAGTTCGCCAGCGTTATCTCTCTGTTGAGCAACAGCAATGTAGAGTGGTCCATCCATACTCCAGGCAACGACTGATTTGGCTCCTATCACCGAGTGCTGAGAAACTGCATCAAACTGCGTGTTCTTCCATTGGTAAAGGCTGCAGAAAAAAAAAAATTAAACGGCAATTGGGTGAAAGACTGCTGCCAGAGTGCATACGTACGGACAACTGTGAACGTAAATTAACAAACCTATAAAGTAGTTGTCTCAATTAAAAGTGCCCACCTAGAACCAGGTATCCACTAAGAAAGCTCCTTTAAGCCGCCAAGCCCGGAAATGTATGTCAGATTGGAGAGCAAATGATCCAAGCAATTTGCACAGTGTATGCAGAGCACAGGAATTAAACGACTGAACTCTTTAAATAAGTCCATGGTTTCCGTTATTAACTCCAAATCGAATTTTCAATGCTTTAAGAGCCCCGACGTTGCAAACACCGGGCACAGAATCAGTTCACATGCATACGTAACGTACGACAGAACTGTCGATGCCGAAATACCACAATGTACCGAAACTTACATAAGCTTTCCGTTGTACGATGTGCCAGAACCGGAGTAGCTTCTGAACACACACGTGACCAGATAGTGGGCCGAAGCACCGCGAACTACGTCGATGTCCGATTCGCCGCCCAGTTCGATGGTCTGCTTGGCGACCAGTTTTTCACTTTGAAGCAGGTACAGCCGCACGAAATGATCTCGGCCACCGTGTCTCTGGTGCAGGCATACTATCCATAACTGGTCGCTGTACACAAACGCCTGCGAAAAAAAAAAAGGAGAAAAAAACGCAGCTCGCTCCAACAGGTATCGGTAGAAGAATTGTACGGGTGGCTGACGGCTACTATTAATGACTGCCAGAACCACGGAGCTGACTAAGTTAACTATTTGAGTTGTTTAAGACTTAGGTAGTGCTTTTATAAAGACAGCGCACTGGCTTTATAATTACGAAACAACATCGAAGACTTTCCGGATCGAGCGTATCAAAGGATGCCGGCACGTAGCTGGCACGTTGTACGTAAGAAGCAACAGCACCTCGACTTTGGGCGTTGTCAAACTTGTGGCCATTCCAGCGAATGTAGCGTAGCGCCCGTTGGTCCATCGCAGCAGCTCGACCTGTCCGGCGGTAGTCGCGACGACGAGAAATGTCGAGCCGGGCACGTACGCCGGTGCCCAACACGACACGTTTCCAAGACGGATGCCCAGGTCAACCGGCTTCGCTCCGATGACGCGAAGATGATCTTGCGGAAGGGCTGCGAACAGCCAACGCGCCGACTCCCATGAAAACGGACGACGCCGCAGCGAAAACGCACTAGCATTTCTCTATGGCATTAGTTGAAAGAGAAGGTCAAACAGTGAAATCGAAACTTACCGCCATAGTCAGGACTGTCCGGAGCTATCACACTTCGCTTGTGGCGCTGTAATCTGGCCTTTTCGAATGCTTCGTGCAGCTTTATCTTAAAGTCGTCCAACTTTTGCTTGAAGTAGTCTTCGAGGCGTTCATCTGGCGTAGGGGCGTCGACAGCGTAGGTACGTAGAGTGGCAGCTAGCAGCAGCGCCCAATTAAGTACCCGCATTGTGACCCTGCAGCAGAAAGCATGAATCCCTTAGTGCAACTCATGCAATGACTTCTTAAAAACAGCACTATTTGCTCAGAATTGCGGAAATCCCGCGCCATCCGCACCAAAGCGGGCTCGATCGTACTCACATGATGGTCACGACCTTAACTCAACAAACGGGCGCGTAGCGTTCAACTTCGTATTATATAGCCAGATGTACACGCCCATTAAAACAAAACACGCCCACTCCAACTATCTGCAAACGAATATATACATACGGATGGTAAAGTGTGTAAAGTTAGTGCGCACGCGCAAACTGCCCATCCGGATGACTGGAGAAACGCTGCATGCCTAGATGATAAACGTACAGTGTGTGCTCACTTTTTGATAAGGAAATCAGCAGCAACTAATCTAAGGTAGCAACGTCTGTCGATGAAATATGTGTCTTTAGTCTGACAACATAGTGAAGCTGGACGAAGGCATGTATTGGGGTACTTGCAAGCTGCAGTGGCGCGAGGTGAATGGATAAGACATCACTTTTGCCTGATCCCATTTCAACATTTCCAGTGGAACTTGTGTCCCAATATTATGAAGACATAGTGCAACTTTCGAACATCAACTATAGATATATAGTTGAACGTACTTGCGCAGTCCTCGCTTTACCAGAGAAAGAAACTTTCAAATATTCCGCCATTTCAAACAATGTTGTCGATTGGACGAAGCACTCTTAGCTTACACTCGATGCCGCCAGGTGCCCGCTCGCAACGTTCACCTGAAAGGATACAGAGAAAAAAATCGGCTGCTTCATGCCGTTCCTGCACTTTTAATATTTTGCTCTGAACGTATCTGAATGCACTCATGGCTTTTAGCATGCGCTTAGCTCTTGCGCTAGCGCTTGTCTCAGCACTCGAAGCGAACGCAGCCGTGAACAAGGCGAAGCCGAATAATGGCGCAAAGCTTTGCAAGGAAGAACCCGACATCATTGTTGAAAGAAACCTAGCTCTGACGGGCTACCACAGGTACGGAGTTTCTTTGTGGCTTGTAGCGGTCTTTTAAAAAGCAGAATGAGAAAGACCGGTTTATGGCGTCAAAAGAGCGCTCAAGTTTTTTTTTTTTTTTGTTCACGCCGTTCTTTCATGTTCAAGGGAGCTGCAAACCGTCATTCACACGCGAAATCGACTAAAAGTCAAGGGTCGGCCCCCTACACTGCTGCTCTTGGAAACGGTACCGTCGGGCGCCTATGTTGATGCCCACCAACTGCGGCTTCTCGACGACAGCGATGCCACGGTAAGTTCTGCAGACCCGTCCTGACTGTCGCGATTCTCAATTTCACGTACCCGTGTGGTATGCGTACGGGTCAGATGAATTGGTGTACGTACGCATTACCCCATGGACTTCTTCCATGCGGGGAAGCCAGCTTCGAGTGATGTGTGCATGTAAATCGTCCCCGGCTTAGAGAGCACGCGCGATTGAGAGCACGTCATTAAAACTTCTTTCTGGGCGAGTTGGTGCATACTTGACATAAAAATTGTAACAGCGCAAACACATGCAACCACAAAGTACGAAGTACAGCGCTTGTGTCTCGTCCTTCGTACTTTGTGGTTGCATATGTGTTTGCGCTGTTAAAATTTTTATGTTAAAGAGCACGCGCGATTGCAAATTATCGGGCGGTCTGAATTAAGGGAGGGGACGAAATTAATGTAGTGAAAACGACACACATTGCATTGAAAAGAAACGCGAGTATTGGCCTTGCTCACTTGTAGAATAACTAGCTGTTGAAATTGTTAATGGGAACTATAATATGGTGTCGATCAAGTATAACTCGCAGCATGCAACATACGATGTCCATCGTGTAGTTGAAAACATGCGTGCATCCTTAGCTGTGGCAATACATAAGCTAATATTCTCAGTTAACCTAATTATCTGCGTACTGTGATGTTCAAACAATCTCAAAAGAACTCGCTGTGCTTGTCGCTGCTTTGTTCTTCCTTTAATTCTGCTGTAAGCTAGGCCACATTTTTGGTCTGCATCATTCAATCATTCAATAAAAACTGGACCTCTTTATGTGCACTTCACGATTGGAGAAACAATTATAAGCTGCTGCAAAGACTTTTGGTTTTGTAATGTACCAGCAATCAAAGGTCTCTCTAAATCCATGCAAGTAAAGAATCATGCCAAATATATTATTTAATGATGCAGACCAAGAAAATTTATGTAGTCTTGCTGTTAAAAAAAAAAACATGTAGCAGCAATAAACATAGTCTTATAATTTGCTAAAATAAAAGCACAGGTTATTGTAGAATGTCGTGCAATTTCCTGTCTCGCGTAGTTTGGACTGCGCGGCAAGGTGGATGTGGAAGAAATGGCACATCAGGCCAGCGGGCACAGCGTCTTCACCTTTCTGCCATTGAACGAGACCTCCGCGCTGGCGGCACTGCCTATCCACCTGCGGTACCACAAGGCACAGAATTGTCTCGCTGATGGGCCCTTTGCCAAAGTGACACTCCACCCACCGTCCATCTACTTTAGGCATCCCGACCTAGGTTTGTGACATATACCCACTCTTTTAAGAGTGCAATGTGTCAGCCTTCTAGCACTGTGAAATACCAGTAACTCTTTTTCAATAGGTAATGCACCTGACTTCTGTTAATTGAACATGGTTTATAAGCGTGTGCATTTGGGCTTGTTGGTTCACGACACGAGCAGAAAACAGTGTGAAACAGCAGGATGTCGGGCAAGTGCCATGGTACTGTTCCCTCCTTGTGTCCTGCTCTTTGTGCTGTTTTCTCCAATGCCCTTGAATAACGTGAACCAGCTGTGCACGTTATGCAGGTCATAGCAGCATCGTATAAAAGTTCAAACTACTGGTTTGCTTGTGCAATCCCAACAACAGTTCCTAAATTAAGTACTATAGATTCGTTTCAGGAACGTTGCACCGATTCTCTTTCACCTGATGTATAGTATTAATTACCATCACCAAGGCTGCTGCTGCTGATCTTTTGCTCACATCAAAGGTCAAAATAGAGGTGGGTTGTCCGTCTTCTGCCCTTAGCATTAAAGAAAGGTACAAGCACTCATTTTGCATGCTAAGTCAAAATGAAAGCTCCTGTGTGCCTACACAGTGATAAATAATCAAGTACCCTAAGGTTGACACTCTGACACAAGATGCTAAAGCATCAAGGCACAAGGGCATTGCTTTGACACATTGCATGCATATCAATTTCCCGCCAGTGGTGTAATAACCTGTGACCACAGGATGCCCTCAGTTTATTACGTCTTCAGTAACCCGCAAAATAAAGGTGAATGACTTTGCGGTCTCCTATAGTGGTCTCCGAGTTCCATCACTTACATTTCCACGCAGACTTCCCTGACACGTGTGAAGATCTTCATCACCTCCCCTGTGAAGCAGCCAACATGGAGCGTACATGCTTGTGGAAGCAACTGAAAGTTGCTAATGTAAGTCTCTTGTTCACCAACGAATGTTCTGAAGGCAACAACAAACTGGCATGCTGTTCTAGAAAATGGTGATTTACATTATGTACTATCAGCACAAACTCAAACAATTCCGTAACTACTCCAATGTGACAAGTGGAGCAAGCTGGTAAAATTGCATTGTGACAGATGGGCAGCACAAAAAAGTCATAAACATTACAGATGCAGACTTCAAACTGTTCAGTATTCCGAGTAAAACTTGGTTTGAAGCTGGTGCCTGTTATGTCCATTTCTTTTCTTAGTCCATGCCTTTCTGCACTGTTCATTCATCACCATACACCAGTTTGTTCCGTTTCCAGGTGTACATGCACTTACACCAAAATTACACCATTTACAAACAGGTGCACCAAATGTTGGATTACTCCACGCTTTGAAACCGGATACAGAGTGATTACATGTCACACCTTCATGTAATTATGTGTAACATGTGTTCTAGTCAGTTATTTCGTGTATGTATTTCAATGATGTTTATGGTACATACCTGATGAAGGTTATTAAAGGTGCACTGAGACATACTTTTTAAGCTCTAGAAACTCTGCCACACACTTCTTGCAGCAAAATGATGACATTTAGCAACAGGTGGGAGACACAAGATAGTTTAATTTGATATTAAAGTTAGCTCTTGCCCCCATCGAAATGCAGCTGCCGTGGCCGGGATTCGATCCCGCGACCTCGTACTCAGCAGCCCAACACCATAGCCACTGAGCAACCACGGCGGGTTGCAATCTATTATGATGTCACCATGCACCTCCTAGGTACAAATTTTCAAACTGTTTGGTAGTAAGGGGCGTTGTAGCAAATTAAGGAAATTCTGACACTTCCTGGAATTTTTTTCGTAGAGTTTGGACAAGTAATGCAAAAGAAAAAGAAAAAAAAGGAAAAAGAAAGTCATGTCAGTATACTCCTTTAATAATTGGCAATGCTTCCCATGTCAATCCTATGACCGACATCACAGTGCAGTTTTCTGCATTGGCTTAAACCACTTTATTAGGTGCGCATGTATTGGTTTTGCCTACCTGCATCACAATGCAAAAAGCAGTATAACCTGAGTAACCTGCTTCTAGTAGCAATACCTGAAGCAAGTCTCAAACAAGAAGCTTGCCAAGTTGATGCGTTTAGTTTCAATATTGTGTTGTTGTACTGGCGTCGTACGTACAATCTTGATTTAGGTTTGCGAGAGTCGCAAAGAAGTGCAACATGCAGCCAAGGCGTGGTGCCACTGTGTGGAGTACCTCAGATATTTACCCTCAAGAGGTGACGTGCGTACGTTTGCCGCAGGCAATAAAATGAGCAAGGTCGGTTGACTTAATTGACAAGTTTTCTAGTGGGACTCAGTATCAACTATGTAACTCCATGCATGGGCTACTCAATAAAGCTGACTGAAGCTAGGTTGCCTTGCTTCAAGTGCACTCAAATGAATTTCTGCAAGTGAGGTGCATCTTTACATGTTGAATGCACATTTAGTGCCTTATTTATTTTTTCAGTCATTAGAAGCCGATTGTGGTAATAGAGCTAGTCGCAATTAATATGTTAAACGCAACTTCAAAAATTTACCCATAGCCCCACCTAAATTTAATGCAATTGCACAAACATCTGATAACTTTGTTAGAAGAGTACTTTCAAGTCTGCAAGAGACAATTCCAGATACATCTTTGCAGCACATCAATTTCAGCGTACTGGCTTTAGCTGTGCTTCATACTTCTGCTCTAAAAGTTTGGCACACATCACCCTTTGTGACAGGAGTACTGTTGCATTTTATTGCTTATAGCCCGCTTCGAAAGGTCCGGGATCACTGAAAGGAATTGTGCAGTACAATTTCAATATGAAATTTTGCTGTTTAACCTGGTCTCACAGCTGTGTAATGGACAACTCTGTTTCATCAGCAAAACAAAAAGGAAAATGTATTTTCTGTTGCAGTTGAACGACCTATCAGCAGAAGTGCCCGTCGGATGTCTGGAGGATGGCTTCTTGGTCTCGACCACTACGCTCGTCACATACAGCCTTTGTTCCATAGCCATCGCATACTATGTGTTCATGCACGGCAAGAAGCCACGTTCCGACTAACGTCTCCAGCACCAAGTGTTGCATTTGTCACCGTAAAAGTGACATTTTGTTTTTCCCTAGTCACAATTCCGCTGCGGCAATTTTTTTGAAACACTGCTGTACCCGGTACTCTTCCATTTTATTTACTAGTAGTCGAAACTTCTTAGACAACTGAAGTGTTTGCAGTGCGCTACAGTAGTGTTACACAGTTAACACTCATTAACTCGAACTCTGATATCTCGAAATATCGGCTAAATCGAATTTTTTTCTGGCCGTGGTCTCAACCCATGTGTTTTTTTTCTCATCTCGAAAAGTATTTTTGTTTTTGCACTGGACTTCGGATATCTCGACTTGGGAGAATGCCAGGAAAAAGGCAACAGGGCAGCATCGCTTGCGCTCGCTTTTCTTTCTTTTTTGCCCGGCGGCGGCTCGCTAGCCAAACCAGATGTAGGCCGCCCTCCCTGCTTATCTTTCCATCACCGCTCGCGCGCACTTGCGCGACTGCTCACTGCTACTTTGCCGAGGCCTCGCGCGGCAGCAGCGAGTCCGTCGAATTTTTTTTCCCTCTCTCATTTAGGACGCTGTCAGCCACACATCAGTCGCAGCATATTAATCATAACCAGCACTTATCAGCAGGTGCGATCAGCCTACGGCATTTCTGTGAAATCGCTACTTGACAAGGGCACTCGCTTCATGGTCGTGCGACAGTGAGGCGTAAACGCCGCGTCGCTTGTGGGCACTCTTCTGTAGTTTCGATTGTGGAAGTTATCTGGAATTCGTTACGATGCACAAAGCAGCAGTGCCAGCTTTTTTTGGATGCCTGAAAATGGTCATGCTCGATTGACTGGCTTCAATTATTTCATTAGGATCAATCGTCCTGACTCAAGCATGCAGTTTCGGCACCGTGCCAGTAACAACATTGCCCGTAGACGCAGACGTCTCCGTTGCTGATGCACGCTAAAGTGACAGAAAATGTTACTAGCGGTGTTCTGGAAAGGCTCCACGTGGTATCGCACTCATCTTGAAACACTTATCTGTTTTTACAGCTTCAAGTTAATGGGGCCTTACTATATATTCAAGAACAGGTAACAACACTAACAAGATACAAATAGATTCAGACAGTACTGCTTGTATCTGTATGCCAATACAGTTCAACACTGTTATAACAGTCTGATCTGACACTAAAATATTGTACTTATATGTGACATTCGTTGTGAGCATATATTTGCGACTCGCTTATGTCGGCTAGAAAACTTTTATTTACTTATATCTGTGCTCGTTATATTGTGGCTCGGACTCCATTTCCTACTTGGCAGGCAACCCTTTGGAAGCTATGCTAACACATAGTGCAGTCAGAAAAGTCTAGCTCTGCGCTTTTTGCACTGCAGTCTTTATCTGCGACACTCTCAACGCAATAGCTAGTCAATACTGTAGATGCAACATGTTGCATCTACAACTCCTGGACTTGAGGGGAAGCTTTAGCCTGGGTGCTCCGATCCAAATACATGCAAAAAGGAGAATTCATTTTTTTCGGCAACCACTGCACCGAATTTGGCGAAATTTATTGCATTTAAAAGAAAAGCGTACAGCCTAGTGACTGTCGGTTTCGAGCTTTTTATTTCAGTCGTCAATTATTTATTAAAAATTGGAAATTTCCAGAAAACAAAACTAGTAAGTTTACAACTCTCTAACTTGGCAATAAAAATTCTGTGAATTGCATCTAATAGGACATTTAAAGCGGACAAAATTAACATGTTACACGTGAATTTCAAAAAATTCTGTAATATGTATATACAGCTTTTACAGAACCCTTGTACACAATGTAACAAATTCATGTAATGTATAAACTGACACATCCAATTTGTCCGATTTGAATGCTCCAATGGATGCCGCTTACAGAACCGCGATACCTGTTCTTCATGCAGAGCTATGAATTTGTAAACTTTGAGCTTGTATTTTTTTCAGACTTGTAAATTTTTGAAAATCTTTCAAAGAAAATTCAGGCCCTAAATCGAAATTCCGCTGCCAACAGTCACTAGAATTTAAAGTCTTCCATCAAATGAAACACATTTCATTAAAATCGGTCCAGGGGTTATCTCAGAATGATGTTTTTGCGTTTTACATGTATTTGAATAGGCCGCGTCGGAGTTGGGCCCGAGCTAAAGCTTTCCTCTTAAGGTTACGTCAAATCACTTATTTGTGCAACCTCCAGTATGCAACATACTATGTTCTGGCTACCGGCCACAGAAATGTGTCACTCTATTTGTCTGTTCGCTTGTAAATAGGTACAAGTCTGCAACGCCTCCTGCATAATAATTACATTGCATTGTGCAATGTAAAGGTATCAGACAAGGTTACATTGAATTAGATGACACATCCCCATATATCTCTCACATGGGGCACACTTTTTTTCGTCATGTAGCCTGCTCTTTGAAATCAAGTGCGTACAGGGCTTTGACGACGACGATACTCTTCAGCTGTGGCGCGTACCAACAAAGAGGGATAGGTAATGAATTGGGTCGGAGGAGGAAACATCAGACAATTAGGCCAAGGGGAGAAAAAAAAGTAAGGGGCATGTCAAAACAGGAACACTACATAACCGGGTTGTCAGATTAACAAATTTATATGAACAGTATCCATAGAATGAGGAATAAGACATTTCTGTCTATTACAGAAGCATTGGGCTGCTTGTACCTTACCTATGGTATTTTCGTGCCCGATTACAATTGACGCAGTGGCGCCAGACTTCCCTCTAGAGCAAATTATTAGAAATCTCTAGGCAACAAACCAGACACACAGCAGTGAGCCACTTGCTTCTCGTTCTTGCTCGATATAATTTATTTTTTGTTGTTTTTTCATACAAATAACATGTTTACAATGTTACACATCTTGCAACGTAGTAGCAGAGTCTCCTTTTTTGTCGTTTTTTTTTAACCATTTTTGCAACATGTAGGTTCGTACACTCCCATGTGTGACGCATCGTGTGTTCCCCCCTCCCCCCACATTCGAGTGCAGAAATGGTTAAAAAAAGCTGTCAACGCGACCAGGAAAGGCCATGTCGGCATTGTGTGCAGAAAGCAACGAGCAAGCGTCGTTTTGTCACCACTTTTTACGACTCCATTATAAACAAAAGCTGGCGGCAGCGAATCGTTCGACGCACCTGTGCAGACGTTGTTGCAAATGTCGGAAGGGCAAGCAGGTGGTGAGAGACAATGGTAATGGTTATGTACAGGGCGCTTTGGTGCTCCAGAAAACACAAATGTATGTTGTTGGAGAACAAAAAAAGAAAAACTCCACTCCAGGTCTGGACACTGGCGTTTTGATTCGGCCACGTTACGGGCAAACACGGCCCAATACATTTGCTTCTTCAGAAGTGGTAGCTAAATGTTGTCGTCTGCTTTGCTGTGAACGCACAGACGCATTTTGGTTGGTGGCATCAGCCTGAATTGAAATGCAAACAGGAACGAAACCTTATCAGAATGGCGTAATTATATGAGCATGCAATGGTTATTGGGACAGTAGCTTTCCTTTCCTAGCTTTGTGTATGTTTTAGAGCCCAGATTAAAAGGTCGCTCAAGGAAATCTTTTCACTCTAGCTTAATGGGCTGCGAGTAGCATATCCAATTGAAGTAATCATGGCAACGCGGCAGGGCTGGCAACTGCCCTATTTTTAAAGTTAATCTCTAACAGACCCTTCGCGGCTGACATGTGCACCTGGTGTTAAGAAATGTGATGCAGATTCCACATGCATGCATATGTGCCGATCTCGCTGCACGAGCCCCCAGGCAAGCACTAGTTTTCGAGCGTTCGGGTTCAGTCATTTTCCGCCGAGCGGCAATGGTGCTGTCTGTATTTAAGCATAGAAAATGTCATTTTTCGCAATCCTTTCGCGACCCACCTACTTGTATTTCAAGCGTAAAACTTTGCACAGAGGCTGCTTTGTACCTAAAATATCATAAACTAGGACTTTGTTATTACGCAGTTCATTAAGCTTACACTGTCACAAATGCAGACAAACCTGAAAAAACGGTTGTTTAACGACTTGTTTGCGTTTAAATTTGTGCTGATAGTATGTTGGTTTTAAAGAAGTTTGACTCCAACTTTTTTTTTTTTTTTTTGAAGAAGCACAGCAATGAACAAAACGTAGTTTTGAGGTTTTCTTTTCTTCACGTATTTTACATATGTAACTAGATGGCACAAGCAGTTAACAAAAAATGCAAATGAGCACAGTGCAAGAAGGCATGAGCTCCAAACAGAAGCTACTGCGCCATTTTTGTACTGGACACCGCCTCATGGTACGTCGCCCAAACTGACTAAGGTAATTTTGCTGTGCCACCCATGAATCAATCATTATAACAATTTTGTAGGCCCCGACCTTTTGATTTTCTAAAGAAATAAAGGCAAAGGTCATTTCCAACGTGTTTCTCTCTTTGTCACTGGCCGCAACACCTTGCCTGCGTCCAGACTTGTTCTGTTAACGGAATAAATATTTACTACTGACCACAATGTACAATGCTTGAAAGAATTAAAAACAAAGCTCTGCAATGTGAGTCCATGGTAACATGCATGTTTCCAGTCTCTCTGATGCAAGCTTCGGGCGTTCATCTCAAAAATGCATAGTCAAATTGCAACTAAATACACTCGCGCGCATGCACATAGACAAAAAAAAAAAAAAAAGGGCCTACGTCTTTGTCATGTTTCAGCAGGTAATAAACCAGGACAGCAGTGACACATGAAAATGTTCGGCATTGTTTTACAAAAACACTTGCATACACTTCATCCTCCCCTCCCCCTTATCCTGTACATATTGATACATAATTTCATCAGCTGTCTTCTCCTCATTTTAAAAACAAATTTCACAAAAGTTTTGGGGGGGGATGAAATGTGCATCAAACAATTCTAAAAAAAAAAGTCTACTGGACACGATTTTGCATTTGCAATGCACGAGAAAGAGAAGCCTGAGAGACACGCAGCTGAAAAAAAAAAAAAAGACAGCACTTCACGTGGCTCCACGAAAACGTGCAGAGGTGTATACGCTACGAAAGGAACAAACTAAGAAGAATGGTGGTGCGCACTGTATTAATGAGACTGCTATGGCAATGAAGAGAAATCTCCCTCTACACTATGTACAAATATTTTTCTTTTTTTTTGTTTTTTTTCCTCCCCATCGCCGGAAGTCAAGCGATGATGCGACACTTAGATGCTGTGGCGTCGGGGGCAGACCGGGGACACAGTCGACGCGATGGCTGCCGTCTTCACACCACTGTCCGAACCTCAACGCACGGCTCCGCGGAGCCCGCCCTTGACTGTACGCGGAGTGACACGCCCGTCGCGCGCACGCACAAGTCCGGCGGAGTGCATTACGTTAGTCAGCACCGCCAGTGCATGGATAAGCGTTCGTGTTCACTGTAGTACGCAGTCCGCCGCGCGTTGTCACGTCGCGCGCCTTCTTTCGGTGGCCGGGAGGAGGAGGAGGCGACTCCCTGGTGTCTCCGCCTTCGGGTCACCACGAGATGCTCTCGCGGAACACCTTGATCTTGTGGACGAAAAACGCCTCGAGCACCTCGGCACACTGGTAGAAGGGAGAGTTGCGCGGGTTGTAGTAGCGGCAGTTGTCGAATATCTTGGTCATGTCGCCGATGAATTCGCTCAGCTTCTGGTAGTGGCGAGTCTGCAACCGCCGCTCGATGGTCTGCAAGTCTGCAAAGAAACCCGAGAGAGAACAATGCTTGGCTTTCCAGTGTTCGATGGCGTCATCCAGTGACGATGCTACCTATCTAATGCATATCGGCCACCTTGCACTGGACCGGTCAGAATTAGAACAGCGTTTACTTACCCATAGGTTCTTTTATGATTGTGTAGTAGTCGGGCGCCTCCTTTGCGTCGACAGGTTCTAAGAAAGGCCAGGCCATCTTGTGCGTCTGTCACACGGGCAAGTGAAGGAGAAAAAAAAAAATTTTTTTCACAGGCGTGTTATTGAGCTCCTGCACTGACAACCACACTGTTTAAACACACAGTTGATCAGCTGCCCTATTAAGAGCAGCAAGTGACACATACCGTATTTATTTGAATATAGGCCGACCCCCCCCTAGAGGTTACCCAAAATGAACAATCAACCTATATTCCAGACCACAGCTAGCAAAAGTACCAAGCAACCCGAGGTCCTGTGTCATGCTTGCCGTAAAGCTGGTCTGGAGATTATCCAGACTGGCATTCAGAAAAATGCACTCGATGGAACGAAGGACGACATTGTTAGGGCTGCTGTGGACACCTTCCATAGCATGCCACGAGGATGACTTCCCTGGTAATTTGACAAAGATACAGCTTGTGATATCGACAGACGTGATTTGGTAGCCAGTCTTGCAGCAAATAGAGTTGTGTCACATTCGAAGTCTTGTTTTTTTAATAAAGAGATGGGGTTGACCTATATTTGAAGTAAATGTTTTTATTTGTCAGCGAGTTCAACACGTAAGATTCGACCTACCGTAAAATGCCGAGCAAGCGCTTCCTCCCAACCTCACTGCTAATTTCAAGTTTCGACCCTGTTCCGGAAAAGCACCGCCCCACCCCCCTATTCCCCCCTCCACACCCTTATCAAAGAAGTTATCAATGTGGCTTCTCCTTATCTCTTTCCCTCTCCTTTTTTCAAGGCGCGTCCCTGTTAGTGACATGGCAACTTGCTGCATGCCTTTTGCAGTTCGTGGACCGCCGATGGTCTTGCTGGCAAAAGGAGAGATCTGCCTGTCACACAGTTCAGAGGATCTCCCTGTGGCACAACGTGGGCACTCAGCGACAGAGGGGTAGTCACGGCTACGCTCTGGCGCCCCGGCAGCGCCACCACCGCTAATCGCTTGCCAGCGATACCGTCGCTAGGCCTTTTCCGGCCCACTTGTAACCTGTAGCAAACGGCGCTTCCAGACGAATTGCCGACGATCCCAAGCAGCAATGTTTTGTTACCGTTGTTGCCGTTTTGCCCTCGCAATAATTTTGCACGAAGAAGAAAACGTGCTGATGATATTAGCGGCGGTGCCAGCTGCGATACGAGCATGGCCAAGCTGCGCGCCGTCGGTAGCCATGCTTTGGCAAGTGCCGCAGCAACGCAAAGGCAAAATTTTTCTGCTGTGCCCTAGGAGTGCCATTAAAATGGCTGAATAAAAAAAACTTTGCAGCGAAGACCAGAGTTCCCCAAACACACAATGGGTTAGGCAGGACCACAGCCTTCTGAAGAGTAAGTAATTCTTGAAACCAGCCATTCCTCGTAGTGCAGGCTGCTACTGCATCTAATCTGCATTGGGCATCTAGACATGTGTGCAGCTGTCGTGACAGAGGGGAAGGGGTGGTGCCTTCTCTTTCTCACCTGAAGGCTCTTCAGCAGCTTGCGTAGGTTGTCGAAGTCTTTCGGCTGCAAGGGCTTCAGGTTGGCCTGGTTTATGTTGCTGTTGCGCTGACACGTGGGGCAGATGTACTCCTCGATGGAATCCGCCTCACTCTGCAGCACTCCCACGCACCGGCCGTGGAACCAGTCTTGGCACTGGTCGCAGCAGATGTAGAACCTGCACGCAGACAGGCACGGTTGTTGCAAGACCGGGCAGGTCACGCTTCCCTAACAGGCATGATGCAGCGCGCGACCAACTATTAGCTCACGGCCTGTCCGTCCCATCACACAGTACCAAGTAAACATTTGTTCGTTCCAAGCTGTTGTATGGGATTTGCATCAAGATTACAAATATCATCACATCTTGAAGAAGCTGAAACCTAAGCCTTCCGTTTCTCTCGCTGAATAGAAAAGCCTCACTACCAACAGATTTTCTTTAAACCCTGTCACCTGAACTTCCATCCGGAAGTTCAGGTGACAGGGTTGTCGTCCCACACCAGGTGACAGGGTCGTCCCACACAGACCAATACAAAGTTCAGTGTTCCCTATAGCAATGTTAAACACTTTTTTTGTTTTTACTCATTTGGCCCTCAAACAAGTAAAGAATGGAACATTTTGTCCACGGCCACAGCTTTAGTCAACTACTAACTCAATGTTAGTAGTTAGCATGTATTCTTCTAGTTGCACTAGAAGAATACATGCTACTTCTTTCTTTCATGCCTTTCTGGCATACTTCTATTTATTTATTTATTTATTTATTTACAGATACTGCTGTCTCAATACATGAGACATAGCAGGAGTGGATACACCAGAGATTAGATCAACACAACATACAATGAACTTGAAACGTAATTACAAAATATGGTTAGACAATTCTTCGCAAACTCAAACTCTTCACAAACTCTTCATTAGGTTTTTTCCGCAAGGAACCAGCTAGGTTGTTCCAAATTTCAACAGTGCTTGGAAAAAACGAATACTTAAAACAATTTGCTCCAAACCATTCTATAAAAAGCCATGGACCTTGAAGGCATTTCAGAAAACAAAAACTGGCTTTTATATGGCTACATTTACAAGTGAAGTTGGAGGCTAACTGTGTGGCAGTGCCGTCCTCCGCACTTGCATTATGAACTGCAATGCAAGAAATGGATGCGGCACAGAGAGCAATGACGGTAAGCAATGCATCTACTGCACCGTTCAACCAACTAGTACAAGTATCGATCCTGTCGTATATGCTGCAGCTTATAGAAGGCAAGACATTGATGCAAATCAATGATGGCGAGTTTTTTGCAAGACATGTCTCGGTTTCCAGAACATCAATGAACCAGCCACTACAGCCGAAGTAGGGCAACGGTCAAGACACATTACATGGGCACATGGCTAGTCTTCGATGCAAATGAAGCAATCGATGCAACGTGTTGCAAGAATCTATCAGTGACAACATGATTGTATGGCTCTCCCTGAAGGATGCTATTTCTTAGCAGTACTGGCACACACCAAGTCCCTTGCCATTTAAAGTGCAAATGACTATGTGCAGTACAAGAACTTGACATAGTGGTGTGCTGAAATACTTGTACAAATATACAAATACTTGGACCTCTCAAGCTGTCTATACAGCTTTTTCCCTGGCTGTCCTCGCAACACCAGTTGCGGAAATAAACCTTCAACCTTCAACCTTCAAATAGTAAAACCAGCAATAACAAGATAGAGGCAGGCTCCACTATTAGATCGGTAGGCGTGAGCCACATGATTGTACAGAGCAAGGACTGCACGCCCAGCTGCGGTGCAACACAATGTTACAGGGGCGAAGCCAGTGGTGAACCTACTGAGACTCGTCGTAGGGTTGCCTGCAGAGACAGTAGAGTTCCTGCGTTGAAGTTTTGTGGTCCTTCCGGCACTCGTTGCAGACGTACTTGTCCATGGCCTTGGCTTGAACCTCGGTCAAGCCTATGCACTTGACGTGGAACCAGTTCGAACACAGGTCGCACCCAATCATGAACCTGCACACAAAGCGCTCGTCCTCACCACTGGTACCACTTTTACAAACTACGTTAAAAACTTGACTCTCAACGCAGAACATTTGGTTCGGGTCAATCTTGATAACAGACTACTTTATGGCTATACCTAATCCAAAGTTGTATGCTGGCACTCTAATACATTTCCGTTATGGTCAATTTAGACAACCGGGTTAGTCCTAACCCAAAGCTGTACACATTTGGTTACCGTGCCAAAGGCAACATGCTTAGCACTGCACGAGAAGCGCCGTCACCTGTAGACACTGACGCGTCCAGCGTCAAGTCACAGAATGCCATGCAGAGCCAATTGTATCCTTAAGAGTGATCGACGAACATCTGGTGAAACACCCGCGATGACACCGCAAGAGTTGTTAAGGTGGGACAATTGCCAATTCAGAACAATAGCCTGCTGCAACACCACCACCACCACCACCAGAATGCCACCGTCATGAGTCCGCATGTCGGGTGGACTTTTTGCTGCAACATGCACCTAGAAGTGACTAAACAGGGCCCGTATTACGTATAGATTCCTTCCACTCGATTCTATGTTACTCTTGTCATCCACCGTTCGTGGCGAGCCGATGTTACTGATAATGCAGACGGCACAGCTGACCACTGACGATGCGCGACAAGGAATGGCATTTGAACGGAATCATCACGTTATCATGGCCCAGCACTCTTCTTTGTCGAAGTAGTGCGAGGCCACGGAAAGAAGTAAGGCAGGTGTGCTTACTTGGAAGGATCGTACGGCTTCTTGCAGATGCAGTACAGCTTGTGTTGACTCACAGCCGCCCCGCCAGCGCCACCACGCTGCTTGGCGTGGCTGGCAGGTGTCGCAGAGTTGCTGCCACCGCTGCCGCCACGGTGGTGCGATGGAGCCGGCGGCGGCCGCTGCGCGGTCGGCACCTTTGCCTGCTTTTTCGGCCGCTTTGGTGCCGGTGGCGGCGAGACGTCGCTTTCGCTGGTCTGCGACTGCGCCCGCTTGCGTGACGCAGCTGCCGCCGCAGCAGCTGCGGCCTGCTGCTTGCTGCTCTCCAAGGTGCGCATCACCTGCAAGAGGGCCACACAGTGTTCACATTCAATAGGCCGCCACAGAGAGTCAAGATGCCTCAGTACTCGTGCACAGAGAATGTCAATTAAACAGACACTAAAGAGTTAAAGGGTCACCAAAGGCAAATACTAAGTCGCCGTGGACTGTTTATATACCTTTCTAGAAACCTCGCAACACTTGTTTCATGCCAAGAAAAGACTTAGTTTACGAGAAAATTTGATCAGAAGGGTCCAAATTCCTTTTTTGAAATTCAAGTCTCGCGCCACCTAAACCGGGGAGCAGTGACGTTGCATAAGCCATCACCACTCTTTGCTGCCATCTGAATAAAACGGCGCCACCTAGCCAAGACAGCAGCGGATTCGCCGCTGCAGCTGCTGTTTTGGTCGAGTGGCGTAGACCATTCAGGCATCCCGCGAGATCATATGAAGTTGAATTCCCTGCTACTTGCAATTTGCGCGAGTTTCGCGAGCCAGCAAAACCACTGCAGCACTACGCGATCAGGAAAGTACTGAAACGCGAAAGTGCGGGCGGTGCAGAGTCGAGTGAAAGCGAAACCTTTCGACCACCCACGTTGTTGTCAACGGTAATTTCAATGAGTTCTTTTTTGTGAACATGAAATAGAACTGGACAAGTAGCGATTTATTTGATCTTACAATACAATCCGAGGATGCTTTTTGCAACGAGTAGTTCAGTACTAGTGACTGAGGAGTGCTTTCGTCATCGGGCAAGAGTGCTTGAATGTCCCGGGGGAAAGCATGTCCTCCATTTGCCTCGATTTCTCGATTACTAAGGGTCTGGTCGCGATAACACTGATGCCTTAGAGATTCTCGAGCACTATTCTATCACTTTAGCTTTACTTAGCATTTGCCTTTAGTGTCACTTTAAGGTTAGGATAAAGGAGTGCCAACACACTGTTTCAAAGTTTCAGGAAATCTGCCACAGGAGCTCCTTGCATGTAAAAGTGAGTTGCGAAACACCAAGTACAGTATAACCTTGTTCGTATGTTTTGGAAAGAAGACACGAGACAACATGTACTACCAAGAAAACATACAAGCTGAAGTAACTAAAAAACACGACAGACTCAACCGTAGCAATCGACATCTATGTAACGCGCAGCGTTGTGCAAATCACTGCGCACGAGACGCCGATGCATGTCGAATTGGTGGGGCTTCGGTGGCCTGAGACTCGTTTTGTTGTTTTCCTATCGCATAGTGCCAGTGTTCCTTGTAGGGCTTAAAAGGAGGCTTGAACTTTTCTTTAATGGAACAAGTAAAAAATTTCAGTACTGTCAGTAAAGCTATGCTCCTGCAGTAGCCAAGCAGCCACATTTACTGTGAGAGGTGGCTTGGTCAGCCATCGAAGATGCAACAGCGAAAGGCAAAAACCCACCCTTGCCAAGAACAGTTCTTACCATGTATTTACATGTTTCTTCAAAAGCACATAACATACACCGTGACAGGGACTTGGAAGTCTTTTTGATTTATTGTACCGTGCTGCCGAAGACTGCCTGGGACATTGCTTTAAGTCAATAACCACTAGCGTGTGTGAAGTGCCTCGGACAATTGGACAATCCTGGGCAATCCGGGAAAACAAATCGAGGAGTCCTCTGGTAGTATCTATCAAAATCAGAGTCCTCTCATGCTAGCTTCAAGCAGGTATCCAAGTCTGCTTACCTGCGCAACTTTCTCCTGAGGTGGTATCCGTGGCGTAACCAGCGTCGTCGGGGCGGACACCGCTGCGGCTGCTGCTGCTCGTCGCTTCAGGTCGGCCTGAAGTTCCGTCTGTGCAGAGCAGAGCCATTCCCAAAAGCCACTGAACAACAAACTGTCGAAGAAGTCGCAGCAGATTAAAAAATGCAGATCACGACAAGACATAAAAGAATGTGCCACAAACAATCACAGTCAAACAGCATAAAAGGAAAACCTTGGGGCTGCAAACAGAAACAAGTAAGCGTGTTCTCATAAACAGTCGTCGGGTCTTTACCTTGCTTTCCGAACTCTGCTGCTTATTTTGATGGACAGTGCCTTGTCTAGAATCCAATTTATAACAAGCAAAAACACATAACTGTACGCAGCGCATAAAACTGCCAACAAGAACAATAACAGATGTGTGCCTTGTGAGTGAGCTCACTTCCCACAACAGAATAATGTATAGACAGACACAGAGATAAGCCAACCCAAGCAAGGCAAGGCAGGAAGCCGGAGACGCAAATGTCAGCCTACCTGGATCTGAATCTGGAGCTCCTTCTCCATCAGAGCCCGCTTGCGCATGATCTCTCGCCGCAGGAACTCCGTCTGCCGCACGAGCACCTCGTGCAGCTTGGTCTGCGACGCCCGCGCCTTCCTCTCCTCGGCACTTGCCTTGGCCCGTTGCCGCCGGCCCGTCGTCTTCTCGTCGCGCTCGATCTTGTCCACAATCCCCTTGAGCACTTGCTGGCACACTGCAGCCCTGCAATTGTGGAGGACAGTGTTTTTCTTGAATACATGAAGTACTAAAGGCAGCTCATGCAGTCGCTTTTATTAAAAGAAAGTCGAACCTCATCAAAACGAAGTCCCATCTGATATAAGTAGATGCGTTCTTCTTATCCAATATTTATTAAAATTGCATGCTAGTTACAATTTGATACAAAATTCTTCAGGAGAATTTTACAGCTGTTTGTCATAGACAATAATTTGTTATATCAGGGTTCGATATACCCAGGTTCGACTCCCGGCTTACAAGCGGTGTATTATAGATTTATAAAAGAATTTGGCACCTTGCATATGTTAAACGGAAGCCCTTTGCAGGGTGCTCTGGTGCGTGTCAAGGTTTCGATTGTAGGAAAGTGACAAGGAGATCATGCTTAGAATGTTCCAGGCTTCGAGAAAGAGCTCACATGTTTGTCAGCTATCCTACTTCCATGAAATCCCTTGAATGAATGTGACTGCGGTTGGCTTGCTGCTTACCCCCCACAAGTACAGGAATGCAAATCTAAAGAAAACGATGAAAAGACAGGGGGTGCCATCTGGTGCCTTGTGCCATACATGTCCAAGCCAGGACCACCCACTAGAAACCACCCTGTTATTTCTGTGCCAACGCATCTAATCACACCTACAGACACCAGAATCGTCCAATGATTTCACGAATTGTGACACGACAGCGGGAACAAGGATAGCAAGAGCACAACCACCGAAGCAATTTGTACAAAGTGGAACCACGGTTGCCGCCACATTTGACAACAGTATTTCTTTGCATATGTGAACATTACGTGAACATAAACAATGTATGTTAACATTGCGTACATAAGCTGCAGTAACCCAACAGTGTACGGGAGATGCTATTCCTTTACATACATAAGGCGTTTACATTTGCTAGCAAATGCTACTCTAAAGCTGTATTCTGGCCACATGACCGACACTTTGCAACAAAAAATGCCAGAGGGGTGGAGGCGCATTCTCGCTAAGCCACTCGCGTCACACACCTCTGCCCTTCATCCCTGTGTTCGGTTGACTTGGATTTTGGCAATGGTGGTGAGGAGGCGGGGCCACCGCCCGACGAAGACGAGGACGATGAAGAGGAGGAGGAAGAGGAAGAGGACGAAGACGACGAGGAAGAACTGCGGCCCACGCCTGCTGTTACCGTGACGGCCGCGGGTGTACGCTGCAGCTGCTGGTGGTGTCGCTGCAGGGCCAGCAGCTTCTGCTGGATCTCGGGCGACGTCTGCGGGTTCATCAAGGCTTGCCGCACAACTGCACACAGGGGAGAACAACGAACAGACAAGATGCACACGTGAACACATTGGATATGGCAATTCAGGGGCCACTGAAATTCAAGGGCCCCTCAACAGGTTCAGGCATTTGAAACAGACAAGTGTGGCACGTAGATGATATGGTGGCAATCGTGTTCGCACTCTCAAACGGCTGCCGAGGGCGAGAACAGCTGAAATTTTCCAAGCAAAGGTCTGCGTGTGCTTCCTCTCGAGGGAGCCCCGCTTCTAGCCAGAGTCAAGGTCACATGAGTACCGTATTTACTCGAATCTAACGCGCACAGAGATACTACAGCAGTAAACAACCGTGTTCAGCTTAGCTACTAAAGTAAAGGCATTGGCAGCAACATGATTGTTTATATGCAGTTATTTCTCATGTTTCATTGATGACAACATTCGTGTACACAAAAGTGTTTCTATTACGTTGCGGTTGAACAAAGTGTCGCAAACTGTTGCTACCAGCGATGTGTATGTTGTTTCTCCTGTCTGAAGTGGTCGCACCTGCCGAGTTTCGCAATGCATAGAACTGCTGGCCAAGTTCATATCTCAGGAGACCTCGCTTCTTTTCCAGTCACTTTTGCTGTTAACCGGCAAGGCATGCTGCACCACAGCAGACGAGGTAACTGTAATCCGGCTACAAGGCTTAAAAGGCAACACTCACTCTGTATTTAGCCATGCAGCTGGGAAATGGCATGAAAGACTTGCAAGCTACGTTTGTATACACAGTTCAAATCAGGCTCTACTTCCTGACAAAGATGGAGTTACAAGGATGAAGAAGTGCTGCTACTGCTGCGTTAGTTTCATTGCCAAGCAGGGGTGTTCCCTTCAATAGTGGACACAGTACAGCGCAGACACCTCTGCAGTCTCTGCTTACTCTGCTGTGTTATGGCCGGGGTGAGCACGAACTGCTGTGGCGAGTTTGGTGGCGAGGACACGGGCGAAGCTGCAGGCGCTTCGCTCTTCACGGGAGTGGCCGGTGCCTCCGCCTGCTTGGCTGGGGCGGTTGGCACGGTGGCGGAAGTTGCAGGCGTCTCCGCGTTACTCGCGGCCGCAGTAGCAGCAACAGTAGCGGCGGCAGCAGCAGCAGCAGTAGCAGCAGTAGAGGCCACAGCTAAGGTGAGCAGAGAACGAAAAAAAAATACACGTAAGTGGCACAACCCACAACTTATCCTCACTGAAGAGTTGGGACGACGCAGTACGATAGTCAAAAACTATTTTCGGATATCAGAGAAACTAACTTAATACAAATGCACATTGAAATGAAACAACACGCGTTTCGAAAAGGTAAGGAACGTGTCAGATATTAAGGAGCACTGACTCGCAAGTGTACTCATCGCCTGCAACTCAAACGAAAAAAAGCAGACAAATTCCAACATCTGCTTCGAAGCACTCCCTCAAGCTAAGTTTCCCGCTCTCTTTAGACTGACTATGCTGGCATGCATGCTGAAGGCACGTTTCAATGGCAAGCTGCGAGCTCAAGTCAAGCTGAGGTCATTCAGCAGAAAGGCTGCAAGTGCTCTACGAAAATCAGCCGAGTGAAACTGTAGTCCAAATCACTGCGACGACTCAAACTGGACTAGCAAGCTCGCTCTCTTGCCGCCTTGCTACGGGTGTGTGAATATTTAAAAATTTCAAATAGCGAATGGAATAGTGGTCTTTGAATCAAATAGTTACTATTTGTAAATGCAAATATCCTTCTAACACTTCTTAAATATTTCAAAACATCAACTGCGCACAAATAAACATAAAATTGGAGCAGAAATATGGTAGACTTTCACCCAGGCGGACATAGTACAGACACAAAACATGAGAAGTTGCGTAGTGGAGCAGGCTACGTCACTTAGGTAGCCATACTTTATAGGCTGCACAGCAATCATACGCACTCTTTGAATAGCCCTGTGTATGCGAAGAAACTACGTTTGTTCCTAATGCTCCATTTGTGCTTTTAATAAACAACGCTCCATAACCTGCTAACTTTAAGAATACTAGGATGCGAACATCGCTTTAAATTAATAGTGATAATGGCAGTTCATTATTAGAAAACTATTCGATATTTGATTCGATAAAATATGCTTCTGGTAATATTCAATTCGCATTCGATTCAGTCTCAAAAACCGCTATTTGCACACCCCTACGCCTTGCTCAGGTGGCATGGCTCATGTTCCCAATCGCAACATTCAGAGACATTGATCTACACTGGAGAGAGAGAGAGGATGCACAGATAGGCAGGGAGGTTAACCAGAGGTAGTCCCAGTTGGCTACCCTGCACAGAGGGATGGGTTAAGGGGAATAAAACGAGAGAGTGGAAGGCGGAGATAGAAAGAGAGACGAGCACAAACAAACCGCATACCCTATAGATATAGTCAAACCTCGGTATATCGAACACGGATATATCGAATTATTGCGTATATCGAACACTTTCTATATCACGTGGAAAATCGCATGCATTTTAAATTTTTTATTTCGAACGGGGCCGGATGTAAAATGGATATACCGTATTTACTCGCATAATGATCGCACTTTTTTGTCAGGAAAAATTGACGCAAATTCAGGGGTGCGATCATTACGCGGGTTAAATTTCCCGCGGAAAAAAAAATTTTTTTTTTTCGTCCCGCGTTTGCTGCGGGATGCGGGTGCGGGACACCAAAACAAAAATGGCGGCCGGCGGAGCAAGCCGAACGCGATCTTTTTTTTTTCTTCTCGTGAGTACATGACGTGCATTGAAACAGTTTCTTCCGTGTCAGTGATGAATAATATTGTTAATATCGGCAAGTTTGCGGCAATAACGTAGCCATGTCCACTTTGAGAGGACAGAAACAGATGGGCGCGCTTAGGTGCCAGTGACAGAAACCCATGGCCGGCGTGCTGCGGAAACTGCGGCACCTGTTTTCACTACTACGTATCCTAACACGGCACGTTTCTGCTAAGGGTGGGCGAATATCTTAGCTGTGTTACAAGCGTTGGCGTATGAACAGGGTACACTTTTAACGTATCAGTGTAAACGTGGCTACTATCATTGCCGTGCGCGATTTGTTGCGTGCTCACGAGTGCAGATCAAAAGAATCGAAAGGCGCCTTTTTTTGTTTTTGATGACTACAACCATTATAAAGCCTACCCATAATAAAGGCAAGTTTGGTTGTGCGGAAAGTGATGAAAGTAATGAAATGAGGCATCTACTTAAGCATGTTGGGTGCGTGCATACGAGTCGTTCGCGTAGCATTCGACAGATGGTAAGCGCGATCATTATTAGCTAGACTTGGCACACGACATATCGCTGCGGCAAGTTCAGGGTGCGATCATTATACGGGAAATGAAAAAGATCGAATTTTGACGACAAAATTCAGGGGTGCGATCATTACGCGAGTGCGATCATTATGCGAGTAAATACGGTATCGAACTCCGCCGCCCCAGACCAAGTGCGCTCTTTTGACAGGAGGTGAGCTTTCCCGCAACACACTCGAAGATAGCGGCGGCGCGATGGGCATTCCAGACTGCTGCGTATGACAGCTCCCACATCGGTTGCGCCGAAGGCGCCATTTGAACATAGCGGCGTACACTCGCGGCGGCTTGGAGCCAGCCACGGCCAGTCTCGAGAGGAGCGCGCGCACGCCCCTAGAGATTGGCCGTGAGCCAGCCCGGCCGCCTGAATCACGCGCGCCCGCGCCCCCGCTGTGCGCGCGTGATCGAAGCGGCCGTGGAGCCAGTTGGAGCGCTTTGTCGGTGCTGAGCCACACTGCGTGTGCATTGAGGACTTCGTTGGCGGTGACGACAGCACCGAAACAGTGGCGGAGTTAGCTGCCGAGGCTGATCCAGCAAGCGCTGATGTTGGCCCGCTCCCGACTGCAACTGAGGCTGTAGCTGCTTTGGCCGTTGTACGCCGCTACTGCGGCGCAATAGAAGGCACTGGACCGTCTCTTGTGGACCGTTTGGACTATGTTGAGGACGCCGTGGTCAAGCACGCGGTTGCCAATATGAAGCAGGCTACGCTGCTTCAGTACTTTCAGCGAACGAAATAAATACTTTGTTTGAAGCTTCATGTGAGTATCTATTGCGCCACGATTGGTTCATTGATCGATTTGTGCTAGTTTTTTATGCGTTTTATACGTGATTTTATATATCGAATTCTGGCTATATCGAACTATTTTGCGATCACTGCGCTGTTCGATATATCGAGGTTCGACTGTATTTAAAAAATAAAAAGCTGGTTGCCCACTCTAAATCTACCAGAACCAGTTGTGGGGATGCGCGACTCTCGCGCGTCCCCTGATATGTTTTTCCTGCATGGCGCGTCTCCTGTACTGTAATCCGGCTTCCCCGCGTGACCTGCGTGATGCCCGCGGCGGTCGATGTGGTTGGGGTGCAGTGCGAGAGAAGGCGCGAGTGTTGCGCTGTTAACGCCGCTTCATGGCAGGGTTACTTGGAGGCGCAGGGGAGAACAGGCTGTCTCTTTCCCGGCGGGTCGGCGAACAGCGAGGACGTCCCGCACGTGCGCGCCGACCCATGCTTCTGTGAGACCACCTCGCGTGGCCGCCTTCGAACGCGCCACCATTCGCGTGACCAAACACACGAACGACCAGGCGTTGGGATCCAGCATGGGGCAAACATATTCGCTCGCTATACAGTCGCGGTGAGTCGGACTTCCCAGATTTGTCGCGCGCCCATCGGCATGTTTTGTGGATAGCAACTCGGCTAGCAGGCATTGATCTATGAAAGGTGCAATAAATGCCCTTGTGATTGTTTGCACTAGTGCGTTGTCGTTCCTTTGTCCCAAGAGCACAAAGGAGTCACCCACACAGTGCAACAAGCAGAAATAAAAGGACTGGTGCCAACCTTTAACCGGTGTCGTCGTCGCCGGCGCCAGCACGGCTTTTGTGGCCACCACCGGCGTCGCTGCTGCGGCACCCACCGTTGAGGCTGGGCTAGCCACCACGGTGGCCAACCCCGGGATGCTCACTGTCGCTGCCTGCAGCCGTACGCTGGTGGCGGCGGGTGTTGCACCAGCTGCTGCCGCTTGCACCAGGGGCCTCACCGCTGGCAAAACTGCGAGTCAGTCGGACAGCGTCAATATTCTGCTGCCAGAAAGTTCAATTACAGCAGCAAACAGTTTAGTTCGCAAACACTGCAATCCACATGGCTGTGATGTATAGTAGAATTTCGTTGATACGATCTCATTTAGTATGATTTCCTGGTGCCAACATTTGTGACCGAGAACACAAGAAAATGACCTAATACAATTACGCATTTTTATATTTAACCGGTTAGTATGAAGCCGGAAAACACGATCTGTCATCACCAACGTCTAAAAACACGGCGTGCACGACGCTATCAGTTCTCTATGCGCCTAGACTCTGTCCCCATCGCAGATTGTTTTTTCAAGATGTGGCCCGCATGGCCGTGCTGAGCCGCGCCATAAGAAGTAGCCGCTGCCGTAGTAGTAGAACGCACCCGCTCACTGCATTTGGAAGACGGTGCGCTTCCTGCCCACTTCCCTCCATTGTGCACGAGAGATTGAGTCACCATCCTCCGCTCCCCCTCGCACACACAGCGTACGGTTGCGATGTTATTCTATGTGGACTCTACACGGAACATCACGCCGACGCCGACGGCAGAAATGCGCCTGAGCCTCACCTTTGACTTGCGTGCCCAGGATCTGCTGTGGTACAGTTGTGGTCAACTGTGGCCGAATCTGGATGAGCTTCGGGGCCAGAGTGGCCTGGGTGGAGGTGACCACGGCGCCGGCGGCCGCAGCCGAACTGGCGGGCAGCGCCGCTGAGAGCACCACCGTGGGTTGCACCTGCAAGTGGGGAGAAACCGAATTTTTGACTTCGAGGGAGGGCCGGTGAGGACTGGTTGCCTTCTCAGGAGAACAACCCTGCACCACATCGTGGCGCTGCCATCCAGAATTTTTGCATACAGATGTTAAATAAATTGAATGCGCAGGCATGTCGAACGGCAGGAAAAGACGAGAAGCAGAACCAGAGAGCTTACATCGTGCGTGAATCTGGTCCCACAGTCATTCTTTTGATACACAGCAAGTAATATCTCGGCTATCTTCACAAGGATATCATAATGAAATGGTCTTTTGAAGAAAATTCGCTCCAGGTGAGATCACAGCGCAGCTAATGACTGCATTTTTAAACTCATCTAAAAAAGTAGCAATTTCTTTATTTTTAACTGCACATATATGCAGGACTCCCTCTGCTTGCCTTATTGCTTGAAACATTCTTTTGTTGTGACTGCCACTCTATTATAATAGGCAATGTAAAACTACCCCTTCATTTCTATAGCACCCTTTTTTGTTACATGCCATTACAAACGAGTTTTTAAAATTTTCCTTAGCAAATCTGTAATGATCCATTCACTACTCCCTGGAGTTAGGTGCAATATACTCGAGATACTGTCAATAAAGTAGGCCCATGAGATGGCTCAGTATTGTATCTACGATCACCTACTGGCCCACTGCTGATAACTGCAGTCTTCCACGTTGACCTACAATGTCCGCATGTCTGCTTCTACATTCAAGTAGTCAGGTTAGTTAGTCCATCACTTCTGTTACCGTCTTCGTACACCAGCAGAAATACCTACGTGGCTGAAAATATTCATGCTGTAGGAATCGTATGCACACAACACACCAGCAGTGGAAAAAAACATTACACATGCGACGCAGCTGATATTTGCATGGGAAAAATCAGAAACGGAAAAGCAAAAGCACCACGCTTATTGTTGATGATGCTGTGACTTGCGTCTTTTCTAGCGGGCAGAAACACATTAAATTAATGCCCGCTGCCACACGACGTAGGTACTTTGCACAGCTGTAAGGTTCATCAGTGCCTACATCGCGGAATCTAATGCTTACTCAATCGGTGGTCTCCAAATCACAGTCCCAGCGATGGCTCTCTCGGATCCAATCTCGAAGGCCATGCATTTATGTACTGCAAGCGCCAGAAGCAATCGTTACTAGATAGGAGCAACTGCAGGAGCCAGAAACGTGTCATGTCTGTCATATTTCTTACACTGCCTCTGAGATGTTGAAACCAGAATCGCATTGCAGCATGCCAGTTTCGGAGGCCACAACCGGATGCTATGAATTATCCAGATGGACTTGCGTGGGCTTTTCAATTTATCCGGTGCAAATGATAGGACTGTACCAATTCTATAATTTTACCGACACCGAATTAGTGAGGTTTTGCTGTTGTAAAGGAGCACCCACTCCTTGTTATCCATCCGATTTCACAATGGTGCCGTACATCACGGCCACTGACCTTTATTTGCTGCGTTGGCTGAGAAACGATTTGTACTGTGCCAGCTGGTGCTACAGAAACAGCTGTTTGGGGTGCCGCTGCTGGTGCAGCGACCACGGCGGGGGCTGTGGCTGCAACGGCAGTGGCCACCGCAGGGGCCGCCGTAGCCACGCCCGTGGCCGGTGCGATGGATATGGCCGGACGAAGTGTGGTGATCTGGATGGTCTGCGGCTGGGATGTGTTGGCCGCACCGGCCGTCGTCGTCGCGACTGCTGGCGCAGCTTGCACAGGCAGCGTCAGCAGCTGAAGACGGCCGTCTGGCAGACGGATGAGTTGTTGACCTGCAAGCAACAAAGCGGCAGTCAGGACAGCACGCAAAACTTGCCAATGTTTGGCAGAACAAGAATCCAAACGGGGGTAGCCGATGCGGTTAGCATTAAGAATAAATGAAGCTGGCCAGGGCATGTAATGCATAGACAAGATAATCTACGACAGTTACAAAATGTTTGCCACGAGAAGGGAAGTGTAGTCGGGGACGGCAGAGCACCAGGTGGTGTGATCGAATTAGGAAATTTGCAGGTATATGACGGTGTCAGCTAGCATTAGACAGGGATAATTGGAGGTTACTGGAAGAAAGCCTTCGTCTTGCGGCTGACATGATTGAGGTGATTGAAATGATTGAGGTGTTTAAATTGACTGGGGGATTTAAAAAATACAGCACTGCTCACCAGGCATAAGTCCCCGGACTTGGAGCTGGCCGTTGGGACCCTGGATGATCTGAATCTGCGCCCTCACGGGAGCAGCCGTGCCCGTCGGATTTCCCAGGGCGGGGCGGATCACCGCATTGGCGCCGCCGGCAGTCGCAGGCACCACTCCCCTCACCGCAATCACCGCCGGCCGTGTCTGGCCCGCACCGACGGGGGCACGCACGATGATTTGCTGCGGGCCGCCCACCGTCGTTTTGGGCATCAGCGTTGGCGCGTTGGTACTGATGGCACTGATGGGAATCTTAGTGATGCCGTCTGCACTGTTGGTGGCGCCCACGGGTCGTGTCGTGAAGATTCGGCGCACCGCCCTTCCTGCACCAGCATTGCCCGGTGTTGTCACCAGGCTCGTGAGTGTGGTGCCCTTGATTGGGCTTCCGGATGACACCAGTGCGACCTGGGTGTAAAAAGGAATATGTGAGGGTCAGTCCTCAGCTCACCTGAATAGCACCAAGGCTGCAACTACAGCTGTCACATCAAGCACAGTCAAACCTGCTTACAACGAGGTTGCATACAACACAAAAATACCTTTGTTATACTCCATATTCATTGATTATATGCTGCTACATTCAAACATCTATATAACGAACTTGTACATGCAGCAAAAAACTTCATTAAATCGGGAATTTCGTTAGAGTTATTCAAGTTTCAGCATTTAACACAACTTTACACATTCCCAGAGCACCCTTGGTGGATTGTATCTTGTTAGTAAGCACTTCTAAACAAATTGCAAGAAAGTTAGGCCATTACAGCGCAGTTATGAGCACCAGTGCGTGCGGTGAAGATTGCGCTGAGAGCAACGAAACGACGCGGCTGACGGCGACAGAGATTTGTGTTTGCTGCGTCGTGCGCAGCCGTAAACCTTGGATGGCATAGCTGACCGTGCTTAGTGCCTGCAGCCAGCGCCCACTAATTAAACATGAAAATGCAGAAAGATACGGATATTCGTCCTGAGCAACAAAAAAGAAAAACAAAGCCACAGTTTTGCCAGAAAGGTGGACCATTGATGGTGAAAACAGACAGACAACTACACAAAGTAACGTTCATAGCTTTATCGGTGTCACGCATGCCCAGGCAAACATTAACAGATCTCACTCGATGTTCACGAACTCGCAGTCACAACGCGAGCTGGCGTTTCGCACCGTTTCCCGAAAACTTGACATTACGCAACTGCCAACACTTGATGCGGGGGAACAACAAAATGCACGTGAAGGCACCAACCATTTCGGCTCGGCCTTTACACTTGCCGCGTAGAGATACCTCGAAAATAAACCACCGCACACGAAGAAGTACCCCGCCACTTTACCGCGCATTGACTCCATTTAGCTGCGACAAATGCCACACCAATGCTTCCTGCCTACCTCGTGCCGGCACATGCACTTTGATGGCGCTTTTGCCGCTCAAACTTTTTGTGCAGACGGATGCCTCAAATAACTTTTTTTTTTCGGCAGACATTTTTATAGTTTTTTGCTAAATTTGCTACCTATACAGGCTCCAAGTATATGTTTGAAATGGCCGAAAACTTAAATAAAAACCATGTCACAAAATTAATTTGCGATATCAAGAAAAAGAGAAATACATTGTTTTCAAAGCAACTAAGATCAGGAAATGAAAACAGTTTGTTAAATCAGGAATTTCGTTAGCTTGAGGTTTGACTGTATCGGCATGCAACATTTTGAATTTACTGTGTTTAATCTAACAATTCGTTATACTGAAGTTCGACTGTACAACATGCTACTTCAACAGTATTATGATGAGCATGTAATTAATACTGCACAACACCCTTATTTCCTAACTATCCATTTCAACACCAGTTGGTGCAGACACTGAAAGCAGCATATACTCAGTATCACCTTAGTTTGGTATGCAACTTTAATTTTGCTTGTGCCCCTCAGGTTACTGACCAATCCAGAAAGAGCCAACAGGTCAATTCCACATTAATTAATTCTTGCATCTTGAGAAATGCAAATGAGATCCCTGCAGATACACGTAGCTGCACTACGACCCCGTAAAGCACAGTAGGTAAGGGTGCGGGTGAAATGTTAGCAAGCTCGGCTGCATCGGGACACCAAATGTGGGGACAGCGCACCTTAGTGAGTGTCTGGTTGGCGGCCTGTGGCGTCGACACCGTCACCGTGATGGTTTTGGTGCCGGGTGTGCTGGTTTTGGTGCCCGTTGTGCCCTCCTGCAGCCGTTTCTGCTGCATGGCCAGCCGCTGCTGCTTCAGCTGGGCCTCCATCTGGGCTCGGATCTTGTCGGCACTCTGCTGGGCGTGCACCTGGGCCAGCTTCTCGCGCACCGCCAGCTGCTGCTTCTCGATCCTGCCACAAGGAGGATGCAAGAAACTCAAACACGCTGCATTGCACCCTTCCCTGGCTAACGTCTTGCAGCTGTAGTATAGTAGCAGCAGCAGTAGTAGTAGTAGTAGTAGTAGTCGTAGTAGTAGTAGTAGTAGTAGTTTACTTATAACACCAATGTCATGTGTGATGCGCTCAGTCTAGTTGAGCATTACAGATGAAAGAAATGCCCTAAAAATACATGGAAAATGATGAAACCTTATGTTGAAGTGCAGTCAGGTCACAGAGCCTGTATACAACTGCTGTTTGTAGGCTTTAACAGCCCACAAACAGTGCTTATCAATGCATTCCTCGTCCGGTCATTGTTTTCATGTGCTTTCGCGTCTTTGGCACCATAACAGTTTCTGCCACAGAGGCCTCTGGTGAAGACCCGTGCCACAACATTATTACATGGACAAATATGGCACGTGTTTTTTAGTACGGTACTTTATCCCTGCGTATGTTCACTGCATTTGGAAAACGATGCCATTGCCAACGTGTACATTCTGACAGTCACAATAATTTGTTAGGAAATAAATTCACAACAACTGGGCTCAAACATAACAGTGGTAGCAGCAGTAATAGAAATAATGGCGGGTACATCCTACCTGAAGCTTTATGCACAAAAAGAAGGTTACTCGTTCTTCCCATTTAATCAAGAGACTGTGCACTTGTGAAGCTTTGGCTGCGTACACAGATACAGCACATTACAAATGCACCGATTACTTTGGCGCTTTTACATATGCTGTACTAATCCCCCAATGAACAGGCAAGCAAAGGATGTTCAATATGCAACAAACGTCTGCTCACTTTTCTCCGAACTGCCGGATCTCCCAAAGTTCAAGGTCTTCCTCGGGTACCCAGACCTCGGTCACCGTCGGTCCCTTGTGCTGGGGCGATTCGGGTCTTCTCCTCTCCCGAAGTCCCGTCCGCTGCGGTGTCACTTTCTCTGTGCAGCAAGGCAAAAATGAAGACTGATTAGCACAAAGTTAACCCTACTTGATCATCCAGTGGTAGCAAAAGCCTTTTGATGTGCTAGTTGGCAACGAAAATGCAGAAATCAGCTTTTAAAGCACGGAAAAGTTGAATTGTGAAAGAGATATGGGCACTTTCGTATGTGAATGTTCGGCAGGTGCTCTTAGCTACCAAACCAGTGCACGAAAAGCAGTCCCAAAGCACTTCCAGTTAAAACAACTGCAACATCGCTGCTCACTTTCTGCATGTATTTCCATGCTTGGCGAGCAGTGCAGATTTTAATACACTGTACAGTAGGCCACTTTCTCTGGCACAAAACATATGCTTATGCTTTGGGACACATGTGGCTTTCTTTTTATACGTACAGACACAGAAAAAGAAACAGCAAAAGAACTGTCTAAAATTGACCTGCATGAGTTGCACAAGAGACATCCCCCCCCCACTCACTCACACACACACACACACACACACACACAAACACACACACACTTTCTCGACCCACCTCTGGGTTTGGAGGGCAGGTCTATGGGCACCGTGATGCGCCGCACGAGGTACTCGGAGCGCAGGCCGAAGGGGCCCACGTCCTTGCGCTTGAGCAGCTCGGTGGTCTGCACGTCGCTCTCGGTGGTCATCGTGTTGGTGCCGCCCGGCGGGGGCTTGGCCTGCAGGTCGTCCCAGCGCAGGCTGGCCCACAGCACGCGCAACTGAAGCGCCACCTGGGCGAAGGCAGGGGGGGGGGACACACATTGTCACACCATTGCAGGTTACGACAAGCCACTCACAAGAACGACACCGCAGTGCCTGAATATCACGAAACCTCAAAGCCACAACAAGTGGCGTGCACGGTGGCCGCGCACTAGCGTAGTAGTAGCCACGCACCTGGTGGATGGTGGTCAGCATTTGATTCCGGTACCGCCAGGCAGTCTTGAAGCAGGGCCTTGGGCTGACGCCGTAGGGCCAGCTTTGCGGGTTCACCTTGGCTGTGTAGCTGCAATCGTGGCGATTGTTATTAGGCGCAGCGGGAGGGTGGTGACCACAGCACACTTGGCAAGCACCGTCTGCTCTCACCTTTGCTATACGAGTAATCTGTTCGAGAACCACCACCAACTGTTTCATGAATATCTTACTGCCCTCCCCGCTGTACTGACACAAAATATTTTCCGAACACTTAAGCCCATTTCTAGAGTTAAGTTAGTTGTTTCGTTTACCTCTGACCACATGTTTTAGCACTGCCTAGAAATCTTTAAGGAACATTTTAAAAAATCGTGCAGAAGCTTCTCTGGGAGAGGGCCAATGTACCCGGACAGTACAAACCAACAGTGCTGAGGCGACACAAACAGGTGCAGACAGCAGCACGAGGAGCATTAAAAAGGCAAGCAAAGTACTGCAGGTGGCAGCGCCAAGTGACGTTCCGATCATTATAAGCCGCTATTGCTTTTTAGTGCCTTATCCATCGGCATTGAACCACTGTGAACCGTAATTAAACATACTCTGGCGGCCATACAGTTTCACACAATCATTACAAGAGGGAACTGCGGTGCTGGTGTCTACGGGAGCTGCAATGGGAGTGGTTGTACCAGCATGGGAATTACGGGAAGTACATGGATTTGCCTAAACTTCGTCCTTCTGCCTTCAAATGGCTCCGTGATTTTGTAAACTCAGCATCTACAACAAAGTACTGTGCAATAAACAAATTAAACAAGCTTTTTAAGATTTGTGGACCAGCTGCCTTAATTATTTTCACACAGAGACAGAAAAATATATATATATTTTTAGGTTACAGGGCGATAACAGCTTGCATTGCGTGAACTCTGCAGCGTGAACACTGCAATTTTTTGCATCTGAAAGCTGCTTCACATCCCACAATATTATTTTTGCTCATCCTGCCAGGGACAAACTAGTGAAAGTCAACTTTGCCAGGAAGAAAGGAAAAGCCAACAAGCCCACCTGAATCCCGTGGCTTCACGAAGAGAGCCTCTTCGGGACATCTTGCGTAGTTCGTGCTGTGGCAAAACCATGATGCTGCGTTGCTTGCTGGCAAAGGTCTGGAAGCGGCAGAACGGCGGCAGCGTGCCCTTGTTCTTCTTCACCTTCTTGGTCACCTTGGTGATCTTGCCCAGGTACACCTTGTTGCTTGTCGTCGTCACTGTGGTGCTCATTGCCTTGCCCTCGGCCACGGCCGTAGTCGTCAACGTCTTGGACGTCGTCGCTGCGGCTGCTACGGCCGCTCCCGCCACTTTTGTCACGGCCGTGCTGCCCGCGGACGACGCGATGATTGTTGCGGACACCAGCGCTTTTGCAACTGCCGCAGCTGCCGTTGTCGTCGTTGTCGTCGTCGCCGTGGAAGGCTCGGTTTTCTGGCCAGACTTTTCTGGCTCACTTTTGAGAGTGACAACCTGCTTTTGCTGACTGATGGGAGTCAACTGTGTTGCCACCGGATTTGAAGAAACTTCGGTTGGCAATGCTGAAGCAGAAACTTTCTTGTCGATGTTGTTGCTTACCGGCTGTGGTGATTTCACCCCTACATTTGTGGGCTGCGCAATTTCATTCTCCACAACAGCAGGCAACATTTCAGTGTCTTCACCAGCAGCTGTTGCTGCTGCCTCTTCCTTTACAGATACGGGCAGCTCGCTTCCAGCAGGGATGGACGTGTCGTCATCGGCAGGAGCAGGTTTTTCTTCGGCTAAACTGGACACCTCCTCTTCTGCGCAAGAAGACACGTCCTCCTCCATGGAAACGGGCGGGTCACCCTCGCCACAAGTGGCCACCTCTTCCTCGACAGATGCAGAGGCATGGTCGCTGCAGACGACTTCCTCCGCAACTGCAGGCTCAGTGAGTACCGTCTCCTCTGCGGCCGTCTCAACAGGAGGGAGCTCGGACTCGTCTGTCTCGACCACCTCCTCGGCCGCGACTGTGGTCATTTCAACATCGTTGCATGGCTCAGGGACATCGGGCACCATATCTTCAGGCTCGTGCTTCACCACAGAGGTGGTCGTGCTGGTGGTCGTGACAGTGGTCCGGGACACGGTGGTTGTGGTGGTCGTGGTCATCTTCTCCACGACAGTCTGCTTTACCTGCGGAATGAAAGCCATCCAACAAACACGGGCTCAAACGACAAGGTCAGTTGTAGCATTATTACTTTGCATTTCTCTAGCTATGGTCCCCGTAAATGCTGAGCCCACTCTTTCACAAATGCCTTTAATTTGAGAACAATTCACAAGACATTTTTAACTTTAAGGCATAAGAGAAACAAGTACAGTCAGCTAAAAGAAGTTTATGAGACACGAGTTCCACAACAAATGTCAATTTCTGCTCTGTGACTACAGACTGAAACCTTGAATTTGTCACGATCGACGACACGCCACACGTGGTCCCGAACTACCGCTTTATTTCCCGAACGCCAACCTTTCGCACCACACAACCACACTCCGAGTTCTCCCTTTTGCCACTCTCCCCCCGCACGCTCGCACCGCTGTCCTCTCCGCACTCACGCCACCTGTTCGTCGCTCAGTCAACTACCGTCGATCCCGCGCCTGGCCTCCGAGAACCGCGGCTCCTCGTCATGGGTCTTGGGCTGGCTTGCCGCGGGTCTTGCGCGTCACAAATTCAAGGCATGTCCCCAGCCTTTGCAGGGATAGGTTCCTTCCCCTTTTCTTTTGATCTTTTTGCATATCCTGCGTCCCACAATCTCTTGCAGCCGAATGTTCGTTCATACAAGTGATTGCACCTGAAGATCAGTGTACGTCTGTACAAGTTCCTAGAGGAAAAACTACTTGAATCAACTTAAGTAAACTAATTATCGATAAAATGTACTTTCACATGTCAACGGCACATTTCTAACTTTGCACGAGCCGAATATCCAGACTTCACGCGCCTTTCCTCGGCCAGTAAACGAGAAACAGAAAGCCCCCCCCCCCCCAAAAGAGGAGCAAGCATCTCAACCCACCTCGCTCGCTGGAACACCTGGGTCAACTGGCTTCAGGAGGCTCTGCAGCTTGACTGGCGACTTGACTTCTTGCTTGACCACTGACTTGGTGTCTCCATTGGCGATCGCATGGTCGGTAGCCGCTGCAGTTGCCGGTGTCCGGACACTGCTGTGAATGGTTGCCACCTTGACGAAGAGCTTGGAAGCCCGGCAGGTGGATGAATAGCAGTTGCCGCCAACAGCAGACGCCACCGTGCCGCGCCGGCACAGAGGCGAATAGCAACGTCTCGCCCTCTCCGCGAGATCCAGGCCCTGGGGGGAAAAAAAAAAGAAAGATTAATACGAACACAAATCTCAACAGTGCAACAATGTGGCCCCTGGCCACAAGTTGGCATTAAATGGTTCGTGTCGAGTATAATCATGCACTCTAAAAACAGTTGCACCCTTTGGGCCGTATATTTCTCACACAACAATAATCGTCATCTGTCTTGCTTGCGTTTGCTTTCTTGAAAATGCTGCGTTTACAACTTTCATGTTGAGAATGCTCTTGTCATGCTGATAGCACGCGCATGCCATTCGTGACCTGGACGTACCGGGTTCGCAGTGTTAAAGAACGCAAATGCGGGCAAGACAGATGATGATTATCGTTCCGCAGCAAATATACACCCCAAAGGGTGCAACTGTTTTTACAGTGTGGTAGCAGCATACCATCTTCACACAGCTAAGCTGCAAATTTAGTAGATCCAGACCAAAAATAATAGCAAAATTCAATGCCATTAAATGGCAAGAAAATTTATAGGTGATGCTCCTCAAAACAACATTTTCTTTTTTTTTTTCACTTCTCTTAGGGATGTGAAAATTCTGCAATCTATAGAGTTCTCTATGCACATTTAAAATACGTCATTAGCTTTTGCGCAGCTGTTATATTTCTTGAGTTACCTCCGACACAATGGCATATATAGTGGCCATTGTGGGCACTTTCTTAGGAATTAAATTTTAGCAGAAAGCATCCTGCTGTAGCTTACTTAGCTCGTTGTAGAATGCAAGGTGCCAATATCTATCCAAACAGCATGTACAATTACTGCAACTATACAAAAGAAATATTGGACACTAACCAACTTTTTTTCACAATCCCTTGAAGCGTAGCCGTCTACTTTTGCAACTACTGCCGAGAGATAATGCCATTTCAAGCAGATATTAGCATTCTACATATCTTGATAAGTATCTATGCGAAATTTCGTTGGTATAGGACAATTATAAGCGCTTAACATTATTTTCATGAATCGCAAAAAAAAAATTGAAGTGTAGTAATTTCCTTTTTGCATAGTTCCACTAATTGTACATGCTGTTTGGGACAGACATCAGAACTTTGCAGTCTATAAAGAGCCAAGTAAGCTACAGCACGATGCATTTTGCAAAAATTAATACACAAGAAAGTAGCCACAAAGATCACTGTACATTGCCATTGTGTAGGCAGGACATAGCTCTAGAAATAAAGCAGCTAGACAAAAACTAATGACATACTCGAAATTTACCAAACAAAATTTTCTAATTGGCTCAATTTTCGAGCCACTAGTACAAATAATAGTAATAATAATAAAATTTCTGGGAGCATGTCCCCTAAATATAACCTGCAACAAAATTTTAGTTCACATCGAAAGCCTGGTTTCAGATAGTGCGGACATCTTGCCACCTTATCCTAAAATTTCACCACAAATTAGTTTTATCTCAAATTCGACTGTATTCAAGAGTGCCAACCTAAAAAAATGACGTTTATTTTTATGCACAGGCGACGACCAATTATTTGGCTGTCCGAACTCCAAAGCAGTGCCTTGACCACCATTTCCATGCTGCCAATTCTGCATTCGGAATAGGCTGCATTCTTTCAACACTGCACGAATCACTGATGCACGAGGTTCTTGAAAAACACATTTCCGGCACAAGTTCAAACTCACCGAATCCTCAGCAGTCACCATTCCATTGAGCACCAGCGGCTTTGCCACTTTCACTGGCGACTCGACGGTCTCGACGTCCACGTGAGGCTCAGCCTTGATCCTTGTCGACTCGGCCATTTTGTCCTCCAGCTCCTTTAGCTTCAACCGGCGCTCCAGAAAGCCGTCAATCTTAGTTGTTTTGGCCACCTGCAAATCACCACACCAGATCAGGTCGGGTCATCATTTCAGTGGACAGCAGAGAGGATAAGACCCACTCTAACCACTTTCCATAATCATTCACCAATGTGGGTCCACCTCTGGAGGTTCTTTCCCAACCAGTTTTGGATTCGGCTGCCTATAACCATGAATCAGTGGCTTTCAAAGCTGTTCACCGAGTCACTGGAACTACAAGTGTGACTGCACACAACAGTGTAATTTTACATGGCAGGCACTCAAAACTTAACTCAAGGTCAGAACAGTGTGTTCCACTAACTGAAAGCGCCACTCAAAATATTGCAAGCACCCCAGACATAGTTTACCCAAATCTTTTCAGCACATTCCTCGCTTTACTTAAGGGGGGACGCGGGGATCAACTCCGGAAAAACGACCCAAAAATCACTTTTTAGAAAGTTGCAGATTTCGAATCTTTGACCCCTTTTCTATAAGTTTTCCAAGTATTTCCGCTGAAAACGACTGCTAAGTACCATAAATAAATATATACATAAGGCAATACAGCGAAAATTTCGTGAAAATCGGTGGAAAAGTCGCGGTTTTCGAGCGTCCCTAGCTCCGGAACGGCAGTACGCGGCGCGGCCATGCTGGTACCGTTGAAAAGCGCGCCTCTTCGCCTTTTGACTCCTCTCTTTCATTTCCTGATAGAGAGAAGGGCAAGCATAAAAAAGCAAAAAGTCTGAAGGTCGCGGAGCTGCTTGTCGCGGCCGCCGATTGGCTTGCTCCGTCACGTGCGTTCTATGAGCCGCCCCATTGGCCGGGTCTGGAAGCGAGCTGCTGCGGCGTCTGCTTCTCCCGTTTCATCGCGCGCTGGCTGCTGCTCCTTTGTTTACATGTTGGATATTCGAGGTACACCGCCGCTTCATCGCATTAATCGGATTTGAGTTTTCTATTTCATTTTGTGGTTTCGAGCATGACTTGGCGGGCGTGGACGACGAAATACGCGACCAAGCGCCGCTTCGGCAGCCGCAAGCGCAAGCCGCCGAACATCCGATGGATTAGTCCTAGCAGAGTTGCGTCCGCGCGCAAGCTTAGACTGCCGACGCATTGCCGGGCAATTCGCAGGCTGTTGCAGCCTTGAGTTCCAGTGGTGATGATACCGAACTAATAACCGCCTTTTCCGATGCTTCCGGGCCTGCAACGCCCTGTAAATGCTCCGCGACGTACCCCGATTGTGCCACCGCCGTCACCGAGATGAACGACGAAAGTGCGGTCCAAGCGCGTGCGTCTGCGGCCGTGAAGACGAACCGTGCATCAGCAACGGTCGCACCATGCAGTCGCATCTTGAGTCACAATTCATCTTGTCAGAAGTGTTGAATATGACCGCCGCCACTGTCCGCGCGTCACTTCGTTCTGTGCCGGCAACCGAACGGAAGATAGGGTTTGCGGCTGGAGGATCATGCTCGGTGGCGACGGACTCAAGCGAGTCGAGCAGCTGAGAAAAATGCCTTGCGCAAGAAGAGGGCACAAAAAGCACATGAAAGCAAGCATAAAAGATCCAAGAAGCCAAGAGAGCAGCCTGACTCCTGTACCTACAAGGCCGGTGGTTTCTAGTCGAATAAACATGGCCCAAAACTTCAAACACATTTTTCTCAAAACTTTTTTCTACCACCAAGGTCAGCTTGCAAAGCCAATATCTCAGCCACCGTTATGAATATTTTTACACCGTTTGTTTTGTTACACTCATTGTGCACCACTGCACACAGTGACATGTTTTGTTTTCAAAATAGTTGCTTCAATAATTTGTTATCTTTTGTTTTCACAGTCTCGATTTTCATGCAACTGAAGTAGCTGCAAAAGAATGAAAATATAAAAAAAATCTGTTAGGCTAAAAAAATTACAGGAATGTCACTGTGTGGAGGATACATATAGGAGTGCTATCAAAGTTTGTTTGAACTCCTAGCACCAATATACAGGTGTGCAGGCACTTTGCAAAAATGAAAGCAGAACAATTTTGTAAACAAAGATGTACTTCAGATATTGCAGCCATATTTTCACCATATTTTCACAGTTTTGTTTATGTGATATTATTAACATCTGTGCAAAATTTAATCAAAATCGGATGGTAAATAAAAAAGTTAGCTTTGATCCCCATATCCCCCCTTAATTTATCTGATCACCACCACGACATGACCATGATAGTTTGCTGGAACGGCGCACAAATGAGCAAGGGGGGGGGGGGGGGTTGCATGTGCCGTGAAGCTGCAACAATAGTTTCAATAAATTGATTGACAAGTTGATCTTCTGCTTACACATCAATCTCCTCTCGAAAAGCCTTGAAATGTTTGTGTGACAGAGGCATAACACCCTGCTGAATACTCTGCAGCAAGCGCCCATTTGAGTAAGCATGACAAAATGAACAACACTGTGGGTGAAACTAAACAAGAGTTATAGACTAAGGTTAAGAGACCAAGGTTAAGAGACATCAAAAACTCTCCGTGAGAGGAACAGCAGCATGCCTCTGTCCCATTCCCGAAGCTCTCCAACTGTTGCCGAGCCTTATGCGGTCCCCTCACCTTTGGGTAGAGGGTCCGCACGGGCGAGGAGAGTGACTCGGAGACGTCGACCAGCTCCACGACCATGGCTCGGGATGCCAGCATCGCCTTGAGCAGGGTCTCACCGGTAATTTTCACCTCCCTCGTCGTCTCCCCAGGCTCCGCGGATGGTGCAGAACTGTCACCGGTTGCACCCGCCTCCGTTTTCACCTCACTGCCTTCCCCTCCACCTTCCTTCACAGCCTGCAGCATGGAGAGAGAGAGAGAATGGACAAGCATTCTTTTCTTTTTTCTAGAGCCACGACAAGGTTCCACGCTAAATTAAATTCTGGGGTTTTACATGCCAAAACCACAATATGATTATGAAGCATGCCGTAGTTGGGGACTCTGCATTGATACTGACCACATGGGGTTCCTTAACATGCTCCCAATGAACAGAACCTTTCATTTCATTTCATTTATTATCACCTGTAAGGCCCGAAGGCATTACACAAGGGTGGGCAATGCAAACACGTCTAAGAGTGGTTACGTACAAAACAACAACAACAACAACAACAACAACAACAACAACAACAACAACAACAACAACAACAACGCTTCTCTTTTTTTTCAACTTCATCGAAATTCAGACGGGGTTTGGTCCCACGACCTCGTGCTTGGCAGCGCAACACCATAGCTGCTAGGCAACCGCGGCGGGTTACAAATTCTACGCTCCAGGGAGGGTGTGTTGAGACCACTCCACTCGTCACGACGGTGAGTAGACTGGCTTACAATGAGGTTGCTCAGTGCAAGTTGGCAGCCAAGGCCCCCCACATGTGTATGTTATGCAGGGATGCAGTGCTGTGTTGGCTCGGGGACAGTGTGAGCAGGTGCACGCAACTGCGGGTACAAATCTGCACACATAGCCAATGAGGTACATTTGGGGCTGGTTGTGTGATGTGTATATTGTGTTATGTAAAGTTTGCGTTGTTTGTTTGCCTGCCTCAGAAGTACAATGTGCTTTCTTGGAAAGGATTTGCGTCGTCTCGCTACACCCTTCTTGGACTATACAGAGGGTTCTAAGGGAGGCCCATCCTTCTCGATAACATTCCTTACCTAACCTAACACAGTCGAATTTTGTTACAACAAAGTCGCGTCCAATACAACAATAACCAATAATTGTTATAAGCATATATTCATTACACATTGATATTGGGAAGAAATATTTCAGGTTTGCTTCATTATATCCGTGTTGGTTCCGTCGAGGGTCAACCGTGCCTAGCCTTAGGACAACCCAGACCAGGGCATCGTTACTGTAGTAATGCCTTCCGCTCGGTTCTGTCACTCTTATCATCCATCATTCACGGCCAACTGGTCCCACTGATAACGCAGGCAGAGTTTCACTCTGACCACCGACAAAGCGTGAAAAGGAACAACGTCGGAAAAGGCATCGCTAGAGAACCACAGCCCGTGGTATTGCAGCCTCGGCATGGGTCCAGGGAATGCCCAGGGAAGCGTCACAGTAAAGCTGTGAAGCTGTTTTTGATTCACGTGAAGCTTCACTAGTAAAGCTTCACGTGAAACTTCAGCAGACACTGCTCGCAAGCGTCCGACAGACCCACCTTAGCAGCCTCCTCGGCAGCGGCCTTGGCCTTGTTCTCGGCGGCGTTTCGCTGCTGCTGCTGGCCATGCTGCAGGGCGATGACCACCTTGTGTGGGCCCGCCCGCAGGCCCACCGTGTGCGCTGGAACGTGCCGCACCACCCTTGTGCAGCTTTGCCACTGCCAGCCGCCCTGGCCCGTGATCCGGTACTCTTCACCCTTTTGTTTCCACACCTGCGGCACAGCAGATAGAGAGAGAGAGAGAGATGGGCATCAGCTTGTGGACGGCTCAGTAGGCGGTAAAAATGCATCACCTAAACAGAGTTTGGCAAAAAAGTTCTGTAAAAATCTGCAAGGAGGAGGATCTTTAAGCTCGAGGACGTTTAAGCTCCCGAGACTGCACTGTACGAAATTCCGTAAGTTCTACGAACCTTTATGCCAAAGTTTTGCATTTGTCCGCAAATTTTTGTTTGTCATTATCCTCCGCAATGCACTTCTTAACAGACATTAACGTGGCTTTATGTGGAAGGGAATAAGAAAGATCTTCAACGTCTACGCTGAAACCGAAACAGTCTACAGTGCTCGGCTTCTTCAAGAACTCAACCACCACACCAGAACAGGGGGCTACTAATATATTTACTGCTTGAAAATGACCTAGATGTTTTTGTAACAGGCTAGAGAAAGCACATGCCTTCAATTCTTCTCAAAATTAACTAGGAAGCAACTATTTAACCTATTCACCTATGCCAGATGAATGCGAAACTGTGTGGGAGTGGTCTAATCGTAATGCTTACTGGCATTTTTCAAGAAAATGGACACTATTTTGACATAGGTCGTTGTGTAGTCGCAGGTTCCGAAAAGCGAACCCCCAAGTATGTTTCGAATATTGTGAAGTGACACAAAAATCCAGGATGCAGTGTGAACATGGCCATCCACCATGCAATTTCACATTTTCATGTCTGTTCTTATGCGAAGAAAAGCAGTTTTAAACTGTGCCAAACATGAGGACATGGAGACTGCAGTCAGATACATGGAAGTGCTGCTTCTGGCATCTAACAGCGACCCATTAGAAAAAAAAAAAATTGTGTTCATAACATAATAAGGTAATAACTGTCTCGAAAAGGGAATATGCCCCTGAGCTGTCTTCAAGTTGGAAGAGGGTAACGAAAGAGAAATGCAGCCATCTACCCAAGAGCAACACGAAGGAAGAAAGAAAACCCCCCACATGGGTTTCTCAGAAAGGTTCATAGTGGAAGAAAAATCTTGGGGCTCTACAGAGGAAGAACTTCAGTTTGGCCTAGTTGGTGCTTACTGCATATCATATCGACCACAAATAAAGACGGGGACAGCGTAAGAGAACACCACCCCGCATTGCTCTTGTGTTCTCTTCCGCTGTCCCTCGTCTTTATTAGTGGTCAATATGAGAAACTGCAGGGGAATCTGGCTGGGCAGGGCGCTCTCACCTGGTGCTTGAGCCCCAACGTGTACTTGACCCAGACGCTGCGGTCCACTTCCTCCTCCATGAGCTCTCGCCGCTCCCGCTTCTCCAGCTTCTTCTTCTCCTCCCGCTCGGCCACCGTCGTCCGCCGGAGGTGGGTGTGACCTGCGGAGTGCGAGGAGCACGGATAAATCGCCGCACCCGGCCCTGCTTCCGCATCCTCCGCAACCGGCCTGCGTCGAGACACGCCAGCGGAAGTGGCAGGGCCGACCACCACTCCCAGAAGCAATGCCCGTAGAGTTTCTCACCACATTACCGGGAGGAAAACCTGGCACCACCCTCTGCTCGAGTTTCCGAAGGGGTGCTGCGCCACCGAAGGAACGCTAAGGTACTAGTATACTACTATACTATTACTATAATATACTAGTATACTAGTACTACTACTAGTACTAGTAGTAGTATAACTATACTAGTATATAAGTACTAGTATAAGGTACTATAGTAGTAACTTGTCACAAAGGTGTTGGCTTGGACCAAAACACGGTCATGGCTCCCCAAACAAAGCTTCCTTGGAATGATATCAGAAAGTCGCAATTCACCCGCAATACGGTTGAACTTTGTTACACAAAAATGCACACTACTTGAAAGTAAGCGTGCATTCGATACGCACTGACACTGGCAAAAAACATTTAAGATTTACTTCTTCATACAGCGCAACCTCATTGATAGGTTCCTCACTGTTGCGTTTTCCCGGCTGATACACTACATTCTTTCGGTCCCAAACTACAGCCCATATATATATTATGTTCCCGTTTGATATGTCACCATTGTGTAATGTTCCCGCATCATACGTCGTGTTTCGATGTGGTGGTCACATAAATTTAGCTAAGTAGGGGCAAATCAGCTCTCGCATGTTGCTACGAAGATGATAGATGTGTATTCACGGTTATGCCTGTCAAACCCACCCAGGACCCCACCCCGAAATGCCCGATGTACATGATCATCAGTCTTGAGTGCAACTGTGGTTTTTGCCGGTTCCCTGAAGTCAGCTCTGCCGCAACACAGCTGTTTTATGAGGTGAAGCATAAGCAAAAAAATATATATATATATTGCGGTGAAGCATTTAAAAAGTGGAAAGGGGCCACTGTTTAGAAACCTTGTATGTGTCCCTTAAGGGGGGACACGGGTCTTTAGACCCAAAATATCATAAAAAAACGAATTTTGGAAAATAGCATTTCTCTAATCTACATCTATTATTCTCCCTATCTGCCAAGTTTCCAATCTCGTAAGGTCATATTTCAGCCATAGGAACAATTTAAAAACAGATAGGGCACCTGATTTTTCGCGTGTGTCGACGCGAAAACGACACACATTCAATGACGCCGCGCTCGCGTACTAGTGCCTTGAGGGCGGCCATCTTGGTCTCGTTTGAAAGAACGCGGTTTCGGCTTCAAATATCGCGCGCTGCCGCTTCGTTAGGCTTGCTGGTTCAATACAAAAACCGGCGGCAAAAATAGGTGAAACGCGCTTTCTCATTCGCTGTCGCATGCACGTGACGAGATAACGCCACGTGATTGGCTGGGCGCACTCCCGAGCTGTCTGCTAGCCGCAGCAGAGGCGCAGGCGAGACGCGATGTTCGATACGATCGTTGTGTGAGTACGCGCGACGATGCCTCCTCCGCTCCGAAAGTTTGACTCCAAGCACAAGTATGGAAAGAAAAGGAAGAAGTCCATGCTCAACAACTTCAAAAAACGCCCCACCGCGTCGCAAGTGGTTGAGGACGAGCCACCAACGGCGTCAAGCGACGGAACTGATGGAGCCGACCGAGTGCTAGGCCTAGGTGGTGCGACAACGAGTAGCTGCGACGAAAACGCCAGCCGCGTCCGTCGTGACACCGTTATGCTGACGCCTTCAGATTTGGAGGTAATCGACATGAGATCCGACGAGAAACTACAAGAGCTCGCATCAACCGCAGCAGTGAGCCGTAAGTCGGAGATCTTGTCCGCTGGCGATGTCGCGGCCGGCCCGATTGACGACACAGTTTTCACCGTGGTGTGCCTGGAATCGGTGAACGCACTTCTGGAGCATATGAACTGTAATACATGCGGCGGTAGCGCGAAAATCAGCCGGAAGGAGCGCGAATATGGCCTTGCAGTAAGTCTGGTGCTCATATGCTCGAAATGCGGCGACAAAGCGTCAGCGTGGAGCTCGCCGCGTGTGAATGGGACTCAGAAAGTGAATCCGTTTACCGTCAACATTCTGGCTGCGCGCGCTATGCAAAGCACCGGCAATCGGCAAACTGCGTTCAATGATATTTTCGCAACAATGAATATATCGCACCGCGGGCTGCATACGAAAACGTGGCAGGGGTACGTCAAAACGAAGTTGACGCCCGCCGCGACCCGGGCAGCTGAGACGCTTACAACAGAATGCGCGAAGTCGGTCCGGCAGCTTTACAGCCAATTAAACTTCGGCAACCCGGGCAACGTTGCTGTATCGTACGACGGGTCTTGGATGACTCGCGGGCTCAGTTCGCACATCGGTGTCGGCGCCGTCATTGAACTTTTCACGGGACTTGTCCTGGACTACGTTGTGCTGAGCAACTTTTGTGCCGGTTGTCAGCGTGGACCAAAAGTTGGTGACCCTTCATACGAAGAATGAAGGAGCTGCAGGAGAACCTCGGCAAGCATTTTGCAAGAACTCTCGATGAATCCTGGCGAAAAGTGTATGCAGCGCATGGCGGAAAAAGATCGGCGCCGATCAGCCGCATCTGAACACAAGCATGCATCGGCAGAAAATGTGCAGTGCTTCTTCAAAAAGCGCCACAGAGACACAAATGCCCAAACTGACTATGCCCCAGGAGCCTACTAATGTTTTGGGAATGTGTATGTGCACACATTTGTGACCCTTCACAATTAAATGTGACATTTATTTGTTTTCTTGATTTTCTCGAAATACTAATTTTACCCACCCAGCAAGACATTTACTGTGATATATCAGTAGCTATCATAGTTATAGTATTAATTTTTTTTGCATCATGAAGCTAGATGTTTGGAGCACCAAACATAGGAAGCAGTTTTTCAAGTTTCTTTGTTTAAAGTTTTTAAAATTTGTCTTTTGTCTGACTAATGCAAGGCCATGTTCAGAACAATGGAGTTCAGTGCACTATAAAGTAGGAAATACTGATCCAATCATAAAAGTTCTTCCTATGTTGTGAAGCTTGTGCTTTCTTCTATTGGACCATATGTCATTTGTCTATTTTTGTGCAGCGGTTATTTGTCTATTGTAGTAAGAAAAAAGGCATTGTAAAATACATTGTTTTCTTAATTATGTAATGAAATAATGAACCTACAAAAAAAATAACTGCATTTTTAGAATCAGGAGAAGGAACTAAATAAGCATGCCAATTTTTATCAAGTTTGGTTCATAAATAAATAATGATAACTTTTAATCGCCATGTCCCCCCTTAATTATAAGTGCACGCACATGCCGGTCCCAGTATGAGTGCTGAGACGTCTAATAACTGTAGCGGAGCCATTTCTGATGTTCTTGTGGTGATATGAGGCCTTCCTCACTGTAAAATTATCTCGGCCATTTCTTTTTCCCCGCTTCAGTCCTTCGAAAAACATATTAATGGGACACTACACTGTTCCTTAAAGTTGACTCCTATATAGTATTACAAGTAAGCAAATAATTTAAAAAATCATACAATTGAAGTCAATGTAGTGCGCACAGCCTCATCTTTCGTACAACTATAGCAGCCAGCTGGCAGTGCTTATGTTTGACATAACTGTACTCAGCATAAGCCTTTCTTTAAGAAAGAAAGAAACAGTTCTTATGTAATAATATGAAAAAGAATGCCTTCTTAAAGCTGCTTTTATCGGAGACTGCCATTCCAATAGGAAAAATGCTGTTCGTGGCTTCACGGTGTCCTCACTTTTCAAGAAAGATGTTAACCCAAAGCCACCCACATCCTGGTATTGCTATGCATAGAACCCAGCCAGTGCCAGGTTTCTCTCTAGATAACTGCAAGAAACTCTGTGGCAGTGCCGCTGGAGGCACGAGTGGGTTGACTCAGAAAACACCGTGTGTCAGCGGCACATACGTACCAAGCGCAAATCGCGAGGCCACAGAAGCGTTGACATGCTTAGAATCTAAAGAGGGAGGGAGAGGACGAAACACACTGTTGACGCACAAAGATGAAACCAAGGAGAACAAAAGGAACACTCACAAAGCGACAGGTCCCCAAATCTGCAAAACCAATTGCATGCCAATTGTTTTGAAGCCGTCCCAACCAAAAACTGAACCTTGTCAAGAGACTGAAGCCTGATTCTCCACTTTCCCGATCAGCGATTTGCCTCTTTTGAGGATACCACAGATTTTGTGCGACGTTAACCTTCAGTATGCAAACTAGAAGTGAGGCGTGCAGACAGGACACAAGAGTAGAGAAGTCCTGTCTGCACGCCTCACTTCTAGTTTGCATAATGAATCCTTACCAACTAGCTCAGCTTTCTGTTGTTTTAACCTTCAGCACGGCATGAGTGTAAACTAACTGTGTAAACTAAGTGTAAAGTAATGGTGCTGTGAATGCAGCGACCATAACAACATATTAAAGTGACGAAGGAGACGTGGGCCCACAAATAAAGTTGTTTTTCATTTATCAAGCAAATGGGTACATCGCATGTTGAAGCTATTCATCCCGAAGCAGTGAGCACAGAGGAGTGGAACGACACCTCCTTGAAAGTGGTCAATCCAGAATGCAGTCCCAGGATGCGAAAGAGAGGCAACGTACCTAGCGAGTCGCTCCAGGCGGCATTGAAGAGGACCGGCTTGACCGAGGCCTCCAGGATGGCCAGGGCGAGGGAGAAGTCGCGGGGCGACGTGCACATGTTGACCGCGCGCAGCCAGTTGCCCCGGTGGATGGCCCAGTTGGGGTGCAGCAGGGCGGCGGGTACACTGCTCTCCAGCTGAAGCAGCGTTTGCCGCAGGGTGCCGACCAGCGCCGCGCGGCTGCCGTGCACCGGGCCGCCCCACTGTGCCGGGGAGAGAAGACGCGGAGGACACGCCCGTTGGTCAGCAGTTCCACCTTGTGTCAGCCTCAGTTCGGAGCCAACGTTTTGACAAAAAACATGCCCTCTTCGCAGTAACAACTGAGTGTTTTGTGAAGGACACGTGTTTTCATCAAGGCAACAGCTGCTTACTTTCCGTCGCCCTTCTGAAAACAAGTCCTCTTGTATGTGAACTGACTTGCCCTTGTTTTGCCTGCTCTTAAGCTGTTAGTGGTCCTGTGTACACTGTAAATTAGCATGTGCAAAATGTGTGTGTGCAGAACGCTTTCAACAGCTTTGCAGGTTACGCACCCAAGCTAACTTTTGTATTTAGCATTGCAGGCTTCGTGCAGGTAGCATAACACAGCGGTGTACTCTGATCCCAAATGAGCCTTAATACTTACTCTTCGTTGCAACTGCAAAACGAATCGTAAAGTCAGCGTTCGCTTAGCCTCAGCTCTATTTGATGAAAAAGTATTGGAGACACTTTGTGGTCATTATTCGGCCCAGCCACCTGCTCCGACAGAGCCAGGCCTGACAAAAGACACCAACCGCTGCTGCTGCAAAACTGTTTTGGTTTCCACCTACCAGATGGCGCCACAGCATTTGGCGGCGCTGGCCGTGTATCTACCAACACTAAATTAAAAGCTCCATCGAGGAGGTACGCATAGTGTTGCTGTATTGCGTGCATCTTCTACATAAGCAGCCGGAACAATTCACCAAAACTTCCTAATAAAGAACAGAGCTTCTTTGCCCACCTTGAACTCGGAGGCAGCGGTCAGCGAGAACTTGTGGGACAGGTGCCGCCGCTTGTCCCTGTCCTCGGCGTGTTGGTGTTTGTTCAGGGCCAGGGTGTTGCTGTTGTACTGGTTGGTGAAGCTGCGGTAGCTGCCCTCCATTCCCAGCTTGAAGAGCAGCGACCCCGAGTTGAGCGGCACCGCGCCGGACGCCTTGCCCCGCGTCACCCGCGAGATCTCCCCGTCCTTGGTGAGCACCAGGACCGAGTCCCCATCGCCGTCTGACGACCCGCCGCCGGACTTCTTGGCGGTCCCCGTGGACCGACTCGTGGTGTCAAAGGCGAAGCTCCGGGGCACCAGTGAACCGGTCTTGGACCGAGTCACGATGGAAGAGCGCGGGCCCGCTGGGCAGACAAAAGGTGGTGCTAAGCTTCTGCTCTAGACGCCGTCTGGTGGTTGAACAGTCAACGCTTTTACCTTGGACATTTGAGTCATACATGGATGTTTTGCTTTTCTTTTTGGATGAGAACCCCAAAGAAGTTATTCCTTCCCTCGTCTTAAATCACCTTTAGTCCGGGTATCTCGTTTGTAAATTTTATACTTTCGACCCTTGTTAAAGTCACATCTCACATAAAAATGCCTTCACTATATCCAGTATTCATTACAAATGCACACATATTCTACACTGATATTGGGAAGAAAATTTTTATGCTTATCTTGTTATAGGCAATGATTTGTTATATCAAGGTTCAACTGTAATTCATTTCAATTTTACTATTGACACACCATACCATCACTGGAGTATACTCACTAAGTCTCTTGTTTCATTCCACCCCACATCATTCCCCCCAACATCGCCTTACCTGCAGCATTCCTGCATCATCTGAACATAGCCAGGAATCAAACGTGCAATTTTGTGCCCAGCATCAGGACACTACAGCCAGCACATTGAGTGGTCATTACACGACTCTAGTGACTGTTCCTACCTACTTGCAACTATACACAGAAAGCACGTCAAGTAGCAAAACATGACTCACTGTCCGGTTCCTCCTTGCCAGTTCCTTTCCCAGCTGCCTTTTTTGCATTGTCTTCCTCCGAGGGCTTCTTGCCTGCTGCTGCTCCATCGTCGGATTTTGCTCCAGACTGCTCCGATTCCGCCTCTTTCTCTTCACTCTCTTTGGTATCAGGCGTGGCTTTGGATTCGGCTTCTGCCATATCATCTGGCTCCTCTTCCTTTACTTTCACTGAATGTTCGAAAAAGACAGGAAGTGAGCAAGCAAAAATAAGGACGAAGTGTTCTAATGCACAACATTCCTGCCACCTTTCTCCGCAAATTTTTAGGGCTGCCGAGTATTCAAAACCATCAAATAATCTATCGAATATTGTCATACTCGATTTTTCCTTCAAACTGAATAGCTGCCATTCATGAAGATATTTTTCAAATAGCTTAGAAGTATTTCAGATCATCAAGCGAACATGATCAAAATTAAAATTGGAGTAGAAGTGTGGTGAATTCCATCCTGGTGGCTACAGCAGATGTAAAGCACAAGAAGTTAGTGTAGTCCCCTATGTCGCTCATGGCGCCAGAGTTTTCCTTCTGAACTGCGATGATTCGCACACTCTGAAGAGTACAGGTTATGCCAACAAACTCTTTAGTTATGCCCGAGCCCGAATTTGTGCTTTCAATAAACAATGTTTCATAGCATGCAACATAATGGCAAAAACTTAACATTGTGATTACTTGGGTGTACATATCATTTTATATTAATACTGAAGAGAGCTGTTCTTTATTTGGGAACTATTCAAAAATGATTTGATATTCAATTTAAGTTGCTTCTGGTGCTATTCAATCCTGATCTGATTCGGTCACAAGAATTACCATTTGCACATACCCAGGAATTTCCAACCATGCATGATTTGCGCTAAGCTAATGTCCTCTCTCTACCTTGCAAGTGCATTAAAAGCCAGCCAAGAATTACCACGTTGGCATACCTGAAGGCTAACTATATTAGTGTTCCTTATATCTACAATTAGAGTAAAAAGTGAATTAATGAAAGGTTTAGAGAATATGATCCTTAAGTAACACAAGAGCTTAGCGTAAAAACTTGCCTGTAATACAAGGTTTTTAAATGTTTTGGCATATAAGATGTGCTCTTTGTATTCAACAATTTTCAGTTCGAATAGTGTAGAAAGTCTAACAGTGATTTGATTGAATGCCACAGAATACTAGCAAGGAAAACTGCAGAGAAAACCACTGTCAGAGAATAACCAAACAGACAGCAAATCAGCTCCCAAGAGTGGCACAAGGAAATGATCACAAAATTAGCATTCCACTGGTTCTATACTGCATAAATTTAACCATACATTTCTTCTTGACACTCAAAGGTTACCCCCTTGTTACATCTCCCAAGATTGTAATTGATGAGAAGAATGAGCAGAACTGAGGTGGTCGACTTTGTCTAACCACCATGCAAAGTCACCAGCAACAACAACACCTTGGGAAAATTAACTGACACCTTAAATACATTTTTTTAAAACTGTGAATTGAATATAGCAAGCTACATGGTGTGCATGGTCGTAAGAATGTACCAAATCATTTTCCAAGGCCACGAGTAGACCTTGCTACCATTCACAGGGCTACATTTAGTGAATACTATACATAAATATATAGGGAGGAAGTCCGATTGGCAGAGCATTGCATGGCATCACATAGAGGTTGGGGGTCACACTTCCACCTTGCTGCTGTCTGTTCTTCAACTTGCACTTCCCTTTTCCTTGACTAATCCCATCCTTCGATTTTAAAATCAACACAATCAATCAAAAGATCAGTTTTTTTCCTTTAGATTTTCCTTGGTTTCTGTGTTTGTTAGCTTGGTATGTTTTTTTAAATTTTGTGCAACACAATTCTCACACCACTCTGCCCGACCAAATGGCACACTGAAGCAACACACGTGCTATGAGAGATGCTGTAACAAGAGGGAGAGCTCCACATTGTGAGAAATTTTCCAAGGTGTGCCTAATTTACTAGATAAAGTGCTTAAAAATGTAGAAGCTACTTTAGCACATTGCTCTGTTTCCAGGCTTGCCTGCATTCGAAACAGTGGCTCAATTGAGACTCCGAATTGTACACTTGGGACTACCACATGCATAGAAAGCGACTACGGAGTGACTACACGGCCCCTTTCCATTTAATTACATGTAACGTCGGTTGCTGCTCTCAATTTTTTTGCACTGGGCATGGGCATTTCTGCATTCCACCCCCATTTCAAAGTGCAGCCGCTGCATCCGGGAATCCAACCCCCAACCTTTCTCACGTCAGAAGTACGCCATAGCCACGGAGACACCCGGGCAGGTTAGTACAGACGCCTCGAAGTGTAGACTCACCTACTGTGACCGTTTTGGTGCTAGTCGTCGTGGTCACCACTGTGGTAACCATGGTTGTGGTCGTCACCTCCTCTTCCGTTTCCGTGACTTCGGGCTTCGTGTCCACCTCCATCTGCTCCGGAGGCGGCATGTCCGGCACCTCCCCGCAATCCATCCGGTTCTCTTCGCCGCCCATGTCGAGGATGTTGGCGTGCGAAGCGACATTCATTTCCTCCTCCACCATCTGCGGCACCTCCGCGAAGTGGGGCAGGCCGTCTTCGGGTTTGATGGGGCACGGCATGAGGAGGCTGTCTTCTACCGAATTGAGGAAGCGGTGCGCCGCGCTCTCCAGGCTGGCTGCCGCCAGTGCCTGCACCGATTAACCGCGAGGTCAGTGTGTACAACACTGAAGGGCCTTGCCACCCACCAATGCATCAAAATACTGCTACTTTAGTTAAATACAGTCAGATTACTTGCGAAAAAGAATGCATGTGCGCATGCAGTTCGGGAACCGTACATACACACAACCAATCGGAGAACACGAAGCAAACTTCCAATATGTATGGCCATGCTCCATTTCAATGAGTACTATACTGCTATAATGAAGCTAGAAATGCAAGATACAAAACAGTATCGGTTACAGTTATGCGAACATTTGTTCATGTTTATGATATTTATTCTGGCAGAACCAATTACTCGCCAAAAGCAGCTTGAAACAGCCCATTCTAGGCACACGTGTATGTTGCCAAGCGGCTTTTTTTTGCCATCCCTCAGCCAGCAAACTTAAGGAGCCAATCATCTGTGATCGCACCAATCACATATGGCATTAAGATCAGCAGGCAACCCTTTGCTGGCCCTTCGAAGGAATCATGCTTGCATTTTTGTCACACGGACCCAATAATGATTTTTTTTCAAGCCTGTATGCTTGTAATGAATATGGATATAATTAATGAGATGAGACTTTATTATAACGACATTCGCAAAACTTCTTTTGCTAAGCACCATCCAAGATTGGATATCATCGTGGCAACGATTGCATTATCATGCCAAAAGCCATCACGAGCCCAAACTTTGGCAAATCAGCAAATGCTTTAGCAAACACTGGCCAATGAAGAAATGCTCTAGCAAAAACACTGGCCAATCAGGAAGTGCTCTAGAAAATACTGGCCAGTGAGGAAATGCTCTAACAAAGACGGTGGCCAATGAGTAAATTCCCAAGCAGACTCTGGCCAACGAAGAAATTTTCTACACATGAGAAGTCTCGTGAATACAGATCCTGTTCCTCCACTGGGAAGAACCTGTGTATGCAAACTGCGCGACCTCTCCAGACAAGACTCACCGCATTCTCTTCTTCCAACCGCCGCCGTTCCTCGGCCTCCTGGGCCTCCCGCCGTTTCCTCTCCTCTTCCTCCTTGGCTCTCCGTGCTGCCCGCTCTGCCTGCACCTTGACCAGAGCCGCTGCAAGGGAATTGGGTTCACATCTGTGAAGCCTTCTTCTGTGTAAAAATTTCATCATATTTTGCCACATAACGGTACGGCACTTAATGTTACACATGTGACCCTCCATTTCTTTCTTGCATGTGCTAGCGAGAGAAGTCTGTCGACTGGTATTCACGTCGTTGCCTGCTATGTGTGAAATGGAGTACAATGACATTCCTTCACTTGAAGAAATGTGACAAAAGAAAAGTGCGTTTTAAATTGCCCTGCCTGACAATTAGCAGTACACTAGCCCTTGACCCTTCATCAAATGTAATGCTCTTTACAGCCTGATGCACTCAACACCATTGTCCACATAGCTTAAATTGGTGCTTATTGAAGTTTTAGGTTCACTGACAGTCTTTATGACAGCCTTGCGGTCATGTCTGCCTTGCTCAGCATTACAAAAATGAAAAAGAAAGAAAGAAGAAACATTCTTGCAGTAAACTTACGAAACACAAGAGCTGCACAAGCTCGATAAAAATTGGGTAGAAACCACTGGAGGACAATTGTCAAAATCAAGTGATAGCTCAGATGTGCCACTGGGTACAGCTATTGGTTAGCTGCATTGGTTAATGCATAGGCCCTTCTTACAATCTTCATAAATACGCTGGCAAGGAATCGCATTGTGCACTGGGACACTATTTTAGGGCAATCCCTTTTGAAGGTACTATCACTTTTGTGCGACTCAGCGCAGGAGGTGTGCAGACATACGGCTGAACGTGCTGCTGGCACTGTGCAATGATTGTGAGCTCCGCAAAGCGCCAGAAACGCTGTTGAGCATATAACACCAATGTGCCCTGTGGCCAGTCAAGCATAATCTCGCACAATTGATTGTGTGCCCAAAGGGATTGCTCAAGAATACCGCCCCTGCTATCAGAATGAGCCCACCAAGTCGGGACCTTTGGTTACACTACCTCCCGTAACGGCCCAGTTTACTCAGCCGGACAGGCGTCCATGCCAAGTGCCGGGAGGAGCCAAAGAAAAGCTCTGCTTCAAGACGGGCAGATGCAAGGTACCATTCTCAGAGTCCAGGTAGGTTTTCCTATTCCCCTTGGACGAGTTTGTGAGCTTCTCGGTGAGCTCCATGTGCCGGACAATCTCGTCGCGGAATTCGGCGATGGTTCGACACAAGTCCAGCTCCAGGTCTTCTGCGTCGAGTACGTCAAGGAGCTCCTCCAGCTGCGCTGGCGTGGAGTAGTAGAATGCCTCGTTGTTCTCCCCTTCCCTGAAACGCAAGTTCCGAGTTTTCACATTTACACATTGCAAGGCAAGCCGCCGAGTTTAGGGTTCCTAGAACCCCACAGTCAATACGGCATATCGACAGTCTTGAACAAAAATAAACTTTTTCTTCGCCAAGTTGGCTGATACTTGGTGAAGCCATTGTAGCACCCGTGGTGTCCGGTCTTCCATTTTCTGTGTTTTATTTGTGCTACAATGGCTTCCCAAAGACTCGAACAAATTTAGACTGGCTGTTAGGTTTCTGTTCAGTGAATGCTCTATGTTCGATTCGCCAGCCAAAACTAATTAACTCTAATGAGATTTCTTCACTTGATGTAAGAAGAAAGGAATTACACTTTGATTTCCTCTGCCAACAAATTCGCAAAACAGCAGCCCTTGACCCTTCGTTGTATGTGGCGGCTCTTGTAGCCCAATACGGTCACGTCATGTTAATACGGACACCCCACAATACGGACAAAATTTTCATCAACCAGTTGGTAGCCACGCATTTGTGCCTTGTTAATATAGACACTCGCAGTGCACACTGCAGACAACCTTTTTGGGGACAAAATTAGGGAAGGCATACGTTTCTGTCTCATTATTACGGACGCTGCCTAGCATTGTAACGGAAACCGTGCACAGGGGGAGGGGGATAAGAAGTGGGGGTGCTACCTATGACAGGAAAGCCGGACAGGGTACAAAACATATCTACATGGAATAGGCATCAATAAAGAGACTGAACACAGGGCTTACATTATTTCGGCAAGAAGACTGACCACCCTCGATAAGTAAACAGAAAGTTCAGCAAAACCCTAAACATGACGAAACATTTGCAGTTTACATACCTTCCTGCATTAGCACAGAAAGCTCAGTGCTGAGGATACCTTTTGCGATTATCAGGGCACCACACAAGGTAATAAAACATGCAAGGTGTTCCTGAAATGGCTTGAGGTATTAAAGAACACAGTAGAAGTTACTGCTGTATGCCCATGCAATTAACATATTACAAGAATATTTGGTCCCTTGGGTAACAGTACTTGAAACAAACAGTAAAAAGCATGGCCAATTCACAGCTTAGATATAAAATTCGTTTGCACATTTTTATCCCAAGGCTTCATCTCGGACGCTACAACCCGTGGCAAATGATATATCTATATATTCAAGCTAACCACAACCACACCCACATGTGGAGGAAGCCTTAAAGGCTGATTGCAGCTAAATTTCACTGGGTAAATTGGTCATAAATGAGTATTATATACTACCAAAGCAATCTCGGCAACACTATGGGATTGGTAATCATCTAATTTTCTTATTAGCAACCTTTAAAAAGCACCTAAGCAGACAATCTGCATTAGGTAGTTTACAGATATGATGCAAGTCTAAGTATGTCACCTCCAAGACTTTTCAGCCCATTGTGGGCGCCGCCTAATTTCAAGGCGATGCTGAGAAGAGCCGTGCCACAAGTCATGCAGCACTTCCAACGAGAAGTAACAACATTTTTTTTTTTTCAGTTTCAGTATCAAAAACGTCTAACTTTGCAAACCTTTTGAGACATGTCCACCAGTACTTCAAAAGAAAACCTTTTCATGCAGACCTGCTCTGTATATTAACTATATAAAACTAGGCTCCTTACGCAGCCTGAAGACCTTTTTGCAGTTGGCTGTTAAGTAGCAACAGAGTCAGTATCAAGAGACGAATCATAAGCTGTGGATTCTTCAGTTGCACAGTCACTCATTTCAATAGGACAGTATGTCAACCCGGCAAAATCGCAAAATGCAAGCTACTCACACAAAGATCCTTCGACAGAGAAACCAGTACTTTCTGCCATGTCGGTCGAGACCCAGGCATTCTTGTCGACTGAGCAGGCCTCCTTTTTCGATGTCTGATATACAGTCCGTGACCCCGGACACCTGCAAACATCATTGTACAAACAATGAAGCAGGCAAACATACAGAGAAACAAAGATCAAGGTGAAAGCAGATAAAGTGAACAAACAAACATGCAAACAAAATTTTATGGTAAACACCCACAGGTTGGTGCTGCAGAAAAGGTGTCAAGCAAACGAGATCTTTTGGAAATCGATAAGCCAAAGAAGGCTTCATTTCCCCTTAATATTTACTTTTTTTTCCCTCCTCCCTGTGGATTTCTACAGAGCCCATTTAGTCAACCATTGTTCCAGTTTATCAGGTTGCAAGTTGATTATTTCACCATCATGCTGCCATCTGCTAGGCTACAGCCTAGCTCAACTAGTAAAAAGCTTCTCCCTGATAAGGCAGGGACCTGAAGTTTGGTTCCCAGTTCAATGTCAATATTCCGCAACTTTTTTTCCCTTTTATTTCTGTTATTGTCTAGCCATACTCTCTACTCAGAGGGAGTATCCATAGTGGTCGGTGCACCAGCATGTGAGGCAGTATCAAAGGACAAAGAAAAACAAGGGAAATAACATCTATAGAACTGCATCCTTAGGCAACAAATTTCTGCAAAAAGCTTGCTTTTTCAGGAATTCACATTTCCTCAGCAGCCTTAAATGGCTATTAAATTAATGGGGAAAAGTATTTAAAAGAAAAGAACATTTAGTTATCCAGGTGGTTTTATCATGTGTAAAAATATGAGAGATGGCTATCTATTACGTCAGACGACCAAGACGAACACCATCAGTGCCCCATGTCCTGACAGGGAATTCGCTACCAAAAGGTGCTATCCTTGGGCTGTGACTTTCGGAAGTACTTTCACTTCTGCGAGATTTTGTGTGAGTAGCGCCAGGTGTCTATGAAACAGTGTTCCTGGCACAGCAATGAGCACGCTGCAGGCAACTGACAGACCTGGCAGCTGGGAAAATTGGTATCAATGTATACTGTGCATTGCTTAAGTAGCATGCACCCAAGAGGGAACAAATTGGATGGCATGAGCACAAAGTCAGTCAGCTGTCTATTTTCTTGACCGAAGAAGAATTTGTTATTTATGCAGCACATGTTGCGGGAGTGATTTAGTGATATTTCCTCTGTGTAAAGTGTTGTTTGCTTGCACGGTTTTGGTGAGGTTGTTTGATAACCTTTTCTTTACTTTTTTTTTGCTATCAGATGTGTTTTTTTTACCACCAGGTGGCACTTGAATTAGATGTTTTGCAAGCAATGAGCACATAGCACATAGGTAGTTCATAGTGTTTTTTTTTTTTTTTTCTCATGGGTTAACCTAGGTAGGATATTAGGCAGCATAGTAGCAAGAGCTTGGTGGCGCAAGCCACCGCCCCGTTCCAAAGGGGACGCTCATAACATCCATACATCCATCCATCCATCCATCCATCCATCCATCCATTGCTTAAGTAGCATGCCTTTCAGTAAAAGTACAAACAAGCTTGCACTCATGTCGTCCCATTTCTTGTTTCTTGTCCGTGTGTTATTAATCTTGGCAAAGTGCCAAGAGTTCTTTCAGTAATATATTTCTTGGAAGCACTTTATTCTAAGGAATCACTTATTCTAAGGTGTTCTTCAGGCTTCAAATAAAGGTGCTCCCATTAACATCATCTAAACATAAGTACACTCCGGCAACATCAGAACACTCCTGCTGGAACTAGAAATGGAACCACAACCTTAGGCGTAGCGGCAGATCACAGTAGACACAGAGCCGCTTTGGTACGTATACTCAGCAACTACACAACATAGACATAGCCTTCCTTTCCCACTTTTGTTCATCTGAATATATTGCCTTTGTACAGCCTTTATTATTATAGTATAGGCATTATATTCTTTAAAATTCATAACCACAACCACACTATAGACATTTTCCTACAAAGATGTGCTCTCCAATCCTAATTCTACTCGCTTCGCTACCCATCGTAACTTACTTTTGCCTAGTATCCGTACTAATTATGGTTGATCCACTTTGCTTTTATATTCAGTAACATTTCGGAATATTTTACACACTCATGTGTAATCTGTATCTTCCTTGCAAATGTTTAAGAAAAACGTGAAACAATTTCTGTTTTTTAAAGTCTAAATAACCTTATCGGCCAGTGAACATTACTGATGCATATACACATGCATTTTTCTTTTGTAATATATATGCTCTCATTCGTCTGATTCGCTTTTTCTTGATTTGTAGTTTTACTCATTTTACTTGCACAGGAAGTCCTGCTAACAGTGATTAAACCTCGGGACCTTCTTCTGTATGTTCACAACTATATCATTTCTAATGTATGTAATAAACTTGAATTGAATAGCAATCATAATTAAGCTCGACCGTCCCTTTTCTTATCTAATTTTGAAACCCAAGGAAACTAACGCTCTTAGATCTAATTTACCACTGATGTGCCTTGTATTTCAATACAATAATGAAACAAAAAACAATAGAACTTTCTTTAGAACAATGAAGTTGAACTTAGTATAAATATGTGTTTACTAAACCTTTTACAGTACTAGGTCTGAAATTTTAAGTATCTTGTTTCAGGCAAGAAATCCAATTGCAGGCCGGCTGCTGCCTGCAACAGTGTCGGAAGGGACATCTAATAAAGACATTAATGTCACAATATTTCAGTACTTGCGCTGCAGTGGTTTCCCGAACGCATTCTGTTACCTTCCGCATTAGAATTCATTTTTCTTCTTTTTACTTTAGGCCTCTGCTACAGGGACCTAAACAACACCGGAAAATGTAAAGCCAATTAACATTCAAAACGATAATAACTTTTGTACACACTCGGACTTCCCTGTGCAAAAACAATGAGCAAAAGACTGCTGCTGCTACCTAAAGGGAAGCAGTTATTTTCATGTAGCAGAGAAAGTTGGTTCACTACAGGTTCACTACACGACAACCTTGCCCTTCAATCAATGATAGATAGGTATCACAAGATTGCATAAAAGTTGTATAGTGACAAAAATTGGTTTCATTTAGTGGTTTCTGAGTATGCAAAATCTGCACAACGGTGCAAGCTTTTTTTTTTCCATTTAAGATACTGGGTAACACCAAGCCCCTTTGTAAAAAAAAATTATTCACTGCATTTTTACACATTGCATCTTTTGATAGTCGAGATTTTAAGATTATAAATATGATGCGATGCATACAGTGAAACAAACCCAAACTCTCATCTCAACGGTCCATTAAAACCACAATGCTGCATAGATTGACAAGCACAATCAAGTACAAGGTTAAAATACACAATGCTAACTGTTTTGCAAGATTTAATAGGCTGTGAAACGTTTTGCTCTCAGAGTCCAAGGCCACACAAGTAAGACAAATTGACAATGTTTTTTTTTCTATTTTTTTTTAATGCATCCTGAAGCCTGCTGTTACTTCTTCACAACATACCTACAAACCTCACCCAACATGAGCAAACAGTTTAAAATGACTTTTGCACGTGCCCCGTTGGAAAATTTCTTATATGAGCGTTCCGGTATTCGAAGTGTTTTGTGCATGTAATTAGAATGGAACGAGAAATGACAGGTATAACATTAAGAGATAGAAGGAGCTTTTGTCAAAGTACAAGCAAAATGAGGGTCAGGAATTAAACGAGGAGGGAAGTGAGGGGTTGAAGGGCAGTATTAACTACAAAGTTCATACTTTAGCTTAGGTTAGGAACAAGGCAGGGGAGCAGGCCATTGAACGTTTAGGGCAGATAACCGTTTGATTCAATAGGGTTACAGTACAGATGCCAAGTACGGGGAAGCGCAGTCGAGGATGCCAGGAAATTAGGTGGCGCAACAAAGCTAGGAAATATGCAGGCACAGAATGGAGTAAGCAGATGCAAAACAGGGGCAGCTGGAAATCACCAGAAACCTTAGGCGTCTAGTTGACATAAAATAGGCTGCCGCTGGTAACAAAAAAAGACACGGGTCACGAATAGTCAATGGGCCTCTTCGGTTATCCCTCCCCGACAGTCCCGGACTGCACGAGTCAGTTACTTCGGCCGATCAACTATGCAGCATCTCGGGCAGTCCGGGAGTGTCGGGTATGGATAATCGAAGAGGCCCAAGGAGTAATGCTTGTCGAACTGCCAGGACCTATAGTATAGTATAGACTTATCGCAGCGTCTATTGGAGCAATTTTACAAGCGTGTCTTAAAGTGGGAACTAAAGGTTTCCAGTGGAAATTCAACATCAAGGCTGCTTGCATTCTGCATTTGTATCATCAGAGAGCCAGACACCCTTCCCAGACGCTAAGGACAAAGCAGAGAGAGGCGAGTGGAAGGTGATGATGACACTGTAGCAGCAACCACCTGGAAATGCGCACGCGTCCAGACGCAAAGATAAAAAGCAGCTGACAGGCAGGCGCAGCCCTTGTCAGGCCCAGAATCGCATCGTTTTTATCTTGTGTTCGCCGCTACTTAGAGAGTCAGAAAGTGCAACCACGGCTAAAAAAATGGGTCCCCCGTCACCTTTCATGGACTGCTTGCAAGCACAACGGCCACGCAAAATGCCACAGAATACTGCTGCTTTTCACTCAGCATGTAAGGGGAGCCTCTAGAAACTAAGCCACCAATGTCCAATATGACGTGCTCAAAGCAATTTTCGCCTCGCATTTTTACAAAACGTTGCAAATTGCTGCCAAGTCTGTTCTGGTCACACACATGATGGAGTTCCCAATTTCAGTTTGCAAAGCAGGCCGAGTATGGTGATGATTCTTTCAATGCAACATTATCTCGCTATGTAAGAACAACTGAAAGCACACAGCACAACAGCTTGGGTAACTTATTGTCAATTTTGAAAGCTCATGAGCCATAAGAGTTTCACATGAAATGCTCCCACCTGCTACACCATAACGAAAAAAAAAAAAAAATCACTTCAAAGCTGTTTGGGAGATCAGGAACTTCCTCATGCAATAAACATTCAGTCCCATAAGAAAAAAAAAAAAAAACTTTAATAGTAATAATGACATGGCCTCCTCACATCTGTATCACACAATGAAAGTGATTTACAGCAAAAGCAGGCTTGGATTTCCTTGACAAACTGGCAACTAGCCACCTAGGCAAGTGGGGCCCTGTTCGAGCCCTATAAAACATTTCTGCACACACGGACACCACGTGGCTGATCCCAAAAGCCTAACAAAACGAAGGTGGGTTATTAATTTAGAAACGTAAAACTACACTGCACAGCATTAATTGAAGCAGTAAAAGCAAACACTAGGTCGAGCTAGTCGCACACTACAAGCACTGCGAATACTTCGGTGTTTGTTTTATGCCAAGAAACTGTTCTGCCTGCTGCTATCGACCTTGTTTCGAGAGGTGTGATGCAGGAGCGTGCAACAAGCTACTACAGACACAGTAAAAAGAAGCAATTCACTCAAAAGTTAAAAAGAACAAAGATGCGGCTACAGCAGGTCCTGCAGAACCAATAAATTGCTTGCTTACTATTCCAATAATGCTTGCTTTTAGCATTCTAACACGGCATAAGCGATTCGTGTACTGTTTACCATGCTTCTTAAACATTCTCTCACGTGCGTACCACGGCACTCTGTGTTTGGAGAAAGTTGCGAGATGTCATACGACACACAGTCTGATGTTGGTTAGGAAAATGCTATCGTACTCTTTTTGATAAAACAGGACATCATCAGGACCTGCTTCAATTTCTTCACAATCGTGACACCAAAACTGTCACAAAACTTGCATCATCTCACTTATAAAACATACTTTCCTGGTAATAATTATACTTTCAATTCACTTTGCAAAACTAATGCTTTAGTTTTACTTAATTCAATGTTTGTCTTTTTGAGTGCCTTTAATGAGTCGGCATCCTCAGATGTAAACATCCTCCGGCAAGGTTGTATTTGCGTGACCGGGGCCCTGCATCAGTTAGCTTATGTTTCTTTGTAGCTTGCACAAATTCTTAGGTGGCTTTATAATTGAGAATGCGTTGTGTCTGCCTTGCAATAGAAAAGAAGATGGTTAAATGACAAATTAAATGGATGAGACATTGTGAAAGGCCAGCACTATGCAATTAACCAGAATGTGTTGCTCACAAAGTGAACCATTTCCGGGGCAAACAAAGACGCCGCATCTTTCAGACCTTACATGCGCTACTGCATACACCCTAGAAATTGCCCTCATCTTCATTAATTTATCTACCTATGCATCAGAAGTTCGTTAATAACACCAAATTTGTACTGACTGCAGCATGTGTATAACCCAACCTGCGCACTGAAGGTGGCTTTCTCCACCTTTTGCACAGATTGTTGGAATCATGACGCAGCTGTCGCATAAAGTAACCAGATAAATTTTGTCTACTCAAATGTATTAGCACTCACATTGCCCGCTGCTGACGGCACACTGCATCCACTAAAAATGCATATATCTGCCTTTTCCAGCAAGCATGGATCAAATAATGCCCTCGCTAATGTCTGTCATCATCAACAGCGTGATCATGAACATATTGCACCTTCTACATCACTTTCAGTTCGTGAGGCCTCAACATCTGTAGAATCTAGACAGCTCCCCTGAGACCTCTCAACGACAAACTAGCAAAATCCGAGAGGTCACCAACTTAGAAACACACAAATGAAACTGTCACCGATTTTACACAGTTCGTGGGAAAGTATAAGCAAGTTGGAAGGTTTCAAACACTCGGCAACATTGACAACACCTGCAGGCATCTTAAACCGACTGTCAAAAGATCATCCACGACACGCACCTCGGAAAAGCCTGCTCGGGGACACTCAACAAGCAATAAATGCGAATCAAAACGGGGTTTGGCCGTTTCCAAGCATCGTGCAAAAAAAAAAAGAAGGAAAAGAACTCGACACCGGCCCTCGCAAACACCTCACTTGAGCCATCAGCATCAACTGCTCATCGGCGTCAACACACACCGAATCAGGCACACATTTCGAATCGACTCTCGCCGCCGATCATCGGCAATTCACACGCGTAAAGAAGGCGAAGCGGGGCGGGGTGCTGCGTCATTCTATGCAATACCTGGTTGGCCTGACAGACGGTGCAGATCCAATCTTCGGTGGGGACGTCCTCGAGCGGCGGGTCGAGGCAGGCCAGGTGATAGACGGCCGGGCAGGTCTCGCAGCACAGAAGGTCGCCCAGCTTGTGGCAAACCCGGCAGTGGTCGTCGTGTTTGGCCACGCCTTCGCTGGTGATGTCCTCGCGCGCCTGCGCCGTGGTCAGGAACTGGTCGCACAGAAACTCGAGCACGTTCAGCTTGCTCGCCACCGCGGTGAACGGGTACTCGCACCGCTCGAGCGCGGCGAGCATGGGCCGGTACTCGGGGTCGCTCGTCAGGTACATGCGCAGCACCGCGGGCCACGTCACCGCGTCCACCATGTAGAGGTGCACGTTGATGCTGTCCTTGAGGTCCTGCGGCCCGAACTGGGTGCCGGCCGCCTCCTCCTCGCGGAGGATGGCGCGCAGCAGCGCGATGTGCGCCTCGGACAGGAGCGCCGACTGCTCGTCCGACATGAGCGCGACGCAGAAGTCCTCGAATCGGAACGGCGTGAGCCGCAGGATGTTCCTGAAGTGGCGCAGCGTCTCGTAGATGCTCAGGGCTCGCATGATGTGGCACGTGGGCAGGATCAGGTCCTCCGAGCTCTTGGGCAGCGCCAGCGCGGGCAGCTCGCGCTCCTGCAGGAACACGGGGCTGTGCGCCCTCCGCGAGGTCCATTTGCGCTTGGCGGGAGTCGAGCTCGAGATGGTGCTGTAGCTGCTCTGCGAGTACACGCTCACGTCGTCCGACTCGTAGCTGGCCACCGAGCCGTCGTCGTCGTCTTCTTCGTCCTCGGCGCGCTGGTAGTCGCTCTCGTCGCCGCTGGACGGAGGGGGCTCCAAGTCATTGTCCTCCTCGTCGCCGCCTCCGAGGACGGTCTGAATGAAAGAACGAACCTTCTGCGATTTTTCGCGGAGCCTCTGCTTGAGCTGGGGCTGCGGCGTGCTGTTCTCGTACTGGCGCAAGTGAAGTCCCAGGCGCGAGCTCTGGGCGCTGGAGCCAGCGTACAGGTAGCGAGGCTTCTTGAGCAAGCTAGGCCTATGCGAGAGTACCGCCGACTTGGGCGGTCGCCCGCGGCCCCTACGGCCCCGCGAGGACATCGCAAGGACTCAGTATCGTCCTAAACCCGCTAGGGAAGCTTTCTTCGGCCCGGGGCGGGGCCGCTATTTACCTGGGGCTCGGTATTTTCCTGCAAACGGTCCATACTGGGCCTACATTTTGCGAGCCGCCATTACCGCCGCTGGGATCACGTGACCTATACATTGACAACGTCGTTTCGCCGTTTTTGCATCCGTGCTCGCTGTGGGTACCAAGTGTTCACACGCACCGTCCGAACGCACAAATCACACAACCACCATGCCGTTTGGCAAAATTGCGCGTCACACAGGCACAAAATCGATCAAGCGACCGCGACACACGGCTCTGTTGTTCGACATATTGCGTTACCCCTCTCGGCGCCAGGCTGGCTTCTGATTGGCCCAGACTGGCAGCCGCCATAGCCGTTTCAAAATGCGAAAGATCGTCGCACGAACTAATCTCCGCGTTTGCAGTGACGGCCGCACCTTCGGACCAGCCGTCAGGAGGGAAGGCTTTAATCAACCGGGCCGGAATTGCGATGCAAACGAGATCGGCCATTAAAAAAGCAATCCTTCTGGTATCCGAAAATAATGGCCACCTTAGCCAATCAGAGCACGCCTTTCAAACAGGCGGGAAAACTCGCGCCACCTGTCAATGCGCTGACACAACTTCTCTTAGCTCTTTAAACATGGCTTCCGCGCCGGTAGGATGCATGTACCGAGTGACGCCGATCTACGAAGAAATTAACGCCGTCGAGCTCCCTAATTGTATGTACAGGGTGGCAAATGTGTACGGTGAGACGTGCGCCGCCAACGTCCCGAACGGCGGGGTAAGTGGCAGCTGTTGTGTCAACGTTAGCTGACGCTACGGTACCACGTTGGCAGCGGCTACGAATTGTGTTTACTTCCTGCATTCGCGTGTCTCCTGTAACGTGCCTTATCTTCGTTGACGCGTGGTAATGTTTGCTGCGTAGATAGCCGGGAGTGACGAGAGGCGTCTCGCCCAAATAGTTGTATAAATAGCAGACCGTTTGTCTATAAATACATCCGCTTGAAGTGGGGGGTTGTGAACACAGTTACCAGCTCGGACCACGTTTAGAGGACCCCGATGCGAGTAACGGCGCTCCTTCGTTTACGATCTGCGGCTTTTTACCGGAAGCATCTGATAAAAGCTGTTTAACGTAGCCTCAATTCAGCATGGTAGTTTAAGAAAATATTGACGAGATCGCGTGTGTGCGTGCTTGTTTTTTTAACTAGATGCCTGTCGACAACGCGGGGGACATGGTAGCTGAGCTGGAACACCGGCAACAACAGCTGCTGGAGAGGTTGAACCATTTGAGGGAGCTGGTGGAGAGCGTCAAGGTCAAGCCACCTTCCAAACAGGCCAACCCTGGCGAAGCAGTTAGTTCGGTAAGCGTGACGGGACGTTGAACTTGTTCTAGTGCTAGCACGTGTTGCACTGCAAACACGTTAGTTTAGTTTGCATGTACATACCAACTGCGACTATTGCATCATCTGTTGCCCATCGTGTCGAGATCGTTGTGTACAGGTCGAATACAAGCAGCTTTTGTCACATCGCGCTGCTTTTTACTCATAGGAAAATTGTTTTTTTTTTTAATTACTTCAATTATATAACGGGCATGGTTGCTCACGTGTACGTTCACGCTGTTGGGGCATTTTGGCGAACTTTTTCATCTCCGTATGCATCCTCTTGCACGATAACATGGTAGTTTGGCGTAATCAGCTTCTCGGCACTGTAGCAGCTAGTAGTATAGTAACGCATTAAAAGTTAAGCCGCGCTGTTGGCCGATCGAGCGATCGGTCATTGAATTTGTTATCGCGCTGCAAGTATGCAGTATTATGCTCGCTTGTATTTCAAGACGCAAAAGCACAGATGAAAATTACTGTTTAAACCGCTGCAATACATTCCAATATGAGACGTACTGTGTGCTTACAGACTGGGAACCCTTTGTTAGCGCATGTTTTCTTAGTTATACTGATTCAGCATGCCATTAGATTGCCTGGTTGCCTGCATTTACTCTTTAATATGCACATTTATTTGCTCTTCGCCGGCTCCGATCACATATTGGTGTGCCGCATATTCGTCGAGGGTAGACTGCTTCAGACATTCCAACCCAGTAGACAGGGCACAAAAGTTAAACACGTTGAAATTTACGTGAAGCCAAGCTTTTGTGAAGCTGTTAGTTAACAAATCAGGCTAGCTTGTATTTGGTAATGTGACTTCGTAGCACAGAAACAAAGGACAAGACTGAAGGGAAACGACATACATAAGCACAAATTGTTAATTCAATGGCTATAAAGCTGCTCAACTGCACTGTGTTTTGCAACATAACGATTACATGCCTGTCTGGCAAGATGCTGTGACCCCACCACGTCACCCATGTGACTGCGCGTTACACAGTTTCCTGTGTGCAATCATGTGAGTACTGAGTAATGCATGCATGCGTTAAAATTGCAGGCAGTCAAAGTGGTCTCCACTGAGGCATCTCTAGCAGCACTTGGGAAACCTTCTAACTAAACTCCATCAGTTAGTCAGTGTCCCCCCCCCCCTTTTTTTTTTTTTACTACAGACATAGAAGTGTAACAGGCATGCAACTTCAAACATGCCAGCTACGGCAGCAAGAAGTCACTGTGGACGCACGTACAGTGTTTCATTTGCTTGATTGCAATGTTCCACAGTGCCACTTCACGAACGTTGGTTGACTTGGGCAATCACAAACTGATGTACGTGTCCAGATTGCAATTTTATTTAAAATTCAGGGTTTGACGGATTCCCGTCTGGTCGGTGCTCCCTTTTCTTAGTCGTATCTTTATGTACTGCGTATGGTCACCGAGCCAATCGCTCTATTTCCCACAGAAGCATCTTCAGAGGGTGTTCATTTTCTTATTGCAGTTGCTCTGCATCACTGAAACTTGAGTCTTCCCTAGGCAGTAGATCTTTTGTGCATTCAGTGTCTTGCTCATATCTTAGAGGAGTAAAGTTGAACTCTTCAGCTCACTGCATCATGCAGCATCACTGAAACGTGGCAGTCTTGCTGGCAAACTGCAGGCGACGGTCCCGGCAAGAGTGGTGATGCCAGTCGGCAAGAGAAGCAACTTCCTCTTGGACATCGTAGTGAGTGCGTCGCCCGATCACCCTCCGTGGAGCCTCTGGCCGCTACGTCGTCTGCTGTCGCAGCACATGCTGGTGCTGTTCGCGTGCCACACGCATTCTTCCGTGGGCACCCTGCCTGCACACCTCTCCTTCCTGGCCGCCGGTGCCGACGGTGGACCCTGGGCGGAATCTCGCATGTCTCATGACCTCGCCCTCACTCTGGTCTGGAAGCAGGGTGAGCTGGCCTTGTAACTTGTTGGACACTCAAACAATGGAGCGTCCTTTCTTTTTTTTTTTTTTCAGGCAGCATGGTTGACAATGTCTTTGACTTTAACCAGGGTGATCTGGTACAAAATAAAAGTGGCATTTAAAAATAAAAGCTATTCTCAAATTTTGGCGATTTTATGAAACCACTTACGCCTGAATGAAATATTGAACTGTAACTTCGCTTTGTACGAAAGTCACACCGACAGAAAGCAAAAACTCGTAAGTCAGTAGCCACCGAGTTTTAGTGTCCTCCCAGTTTAATGTATCTTGAATAAATAAATTCTAGACTGCAGACTGGTATTCTGGGCCGTTTTCCATTATTGTGATATTTCCACTCAAATTTGCTTTTCTTGTGAAGTGAAATAACATGGTTAGAGTTCACGTGTTCTTTACTGGGGAAAAAAGCATTCTAATCAAGAACTGTACCAATTTATGGCTAAGCAAGCTCAAATATGAGAAATATTGAAATTCGTCGAATGCTGCGTGTTCTCTTTTAGACAGGCAAAATTTTTGTCTCTCGCAAAGTTTATAATCGGAGTCCTGGGTCCAAAACCTGCTCTAAACGTAAATTTTATCGAAAGCAAACATGACAACCAAGACTGCCTGTTCCTTCTTGTCAGGATTTGCCCCCTTATATAATGGCGTTTTTCACTGGACCATCTGGAGCTGCCGCCGAAATCCGCGAGCTAGTGCTCGGGTTTCACAAATCCAAATCGGCCAGCGGAGCACAAAGACGCGCCGCGGGTGATCACACAGGAAGTCTGCGTACACGTCACACAAACCAGTTCCGGAAATCACGCCCGACTTCCTCTCTGTACGCTTTCACGGCAACCAATGTCGCTGTCCCCCGTGCGTAATTTGACTGCGGCAGTCGCAGAGTCCGCCGTTTCCATGTCGCGCCCGCAAGGATTGTGCGTGGACAATGTACATAGAAGGCTTCGTACAGCACCTGCGTCACCTTGTAATCGCTGTCGTCCAAGCTCTCGTAAATTGAGGGGCTTTATGTTCTCATCGCTAAATGCGAGCTCTACAGCAGCACTGAATGCATACTGACCGGGTACTGATTTCGCTTGGAAGATTGCGAGCTATTTCCGCCCGAATCCGCACCTCGGTGGTGGAGCAAGTGAGAGCAATCCGGCACGGAGCGAGTTGATTCTAAACGACCAGCGGAAAGTATTAACCCGCTCCAGATCGACCAGTGAAATTCGGATTCGGTGCCACGGAGCAAGAAATCCTGCTCCGAATCGACCAGTGAAAAACGCCATAAGCCAGTAGTCATCCTATACACTATGGCCCACTGTTAAAGGAAACAATGGCTTAATTTCCACATGACGGTCTTGGCAATGCAATTTTTTTTACCAATGTACGTCTCCCTAATCTCTCACGTCAAGCTCATTCTTTCCTATGAAGTTGATATGTGGAAGTTGCTGTATTTATTTGAATATGAAGGCAGGTTCTTTTTCCCGGAATCCTTAGCGTTAAAGAGTCACTAAAGAGAAATGATTTCACCTCTGTTTGTAAATTGCCAACCCACAATACCAAAAACAAGACATTTTGAAATATGGATTCAGTTACTGTTTCAATATGGCAGCGGCACCGCAGTACTGGTGATCCTGATTTTAGATGGCAGCGCAAATTGTAGCAACTAATAAACCTTGGCAGGTGAGGCAGTACCGTATTTTTGCGCATATAACCTGCATCGAGAACTTGAAAATTTAACAGTAAAAGCAGGGCGCGAATTTCGTCTTATGCTGTGGCAGCATGCTGCATGCTGCCATAAAGCTGCATTGTGAGGCAAGAATTTGAGTGTAACCTACATCGATTATTCGGTATTTCGGGCTATTCACCGGCTACTCTATGTTGGCTCGTAGACCATTTTATCGTGCTTCCCTGGGTGCTGCCATGTTTGGTCACATTGTGACCTGTCCCTTGCTTGGCTCAATAGGCCTCGGCAGCCTCTGTTTACAACTGCAGCGCACAGTACCGGTGCACCACAGCAAACCAATGTTTCAGCCTTTGTTGCGCCACCGTCTGCATGATCAGCAGGAAACTTTGACCAAAGCTTTGGAAGATGTGTAAATGTTGCATATCCATCGTATCGGGCGTAGGGGACGGTGGGGGAACAAGGGAGCTAATTGCGCTTTGTCCGAATGGTGTGAGCATTGTCGTACGCTGTGGGGCTAGAAATTGTTTTCGAAGACACAGTGGTACGTACGTTCAGCAGCTGTATTAAATCGTGATTGCAGCCATTCGCTCGCCTTTCTTCTTTTTATATTTATTTAGAACCCATGACTTGGAAGCAGCAGGTTTTCATGTTTTTAATTTACTGCCATATATTGGAGCAATCTCCTTACATTATTTATTTTCCATGTAATCACATGGGAATGTGCCAATCACACTAAATTCGTTTGTGGCATGCTTCGAACTTAAAACATCCATGTTTTGATGCGAAAGCGTTAAGGGCCCCATGTCGCGGAAAATCCGGTGTTGGTGCCGGCAGTGATGTCCATTTGAGAAAAATCATCCCGATCCACGCAGGCCCTCTGTGTGGCGGATAGGCGTTGCTGAAATAAATGAATTTCTCAAAGTAAAATGCATCAGAAAATTTGAAAAGTATGGCTTACACACAACCTGCAGACGTGATAGTATCGGATTGTAATTTGAATATATGAGAAAGCATAATTCTGTTGTGGGGAAACTAAAACACGAACCCGTTCTCCACCTGAAAAAAAAGAAAAAGTCAGGAAGCTTGACTTCGTGCATAGCGTTCGCAGCTGGCGTTTCCAGGAGAACATTACAGTTACGTAAGCTGCAGTTTCCTGGAAGTGTGAGAATCATAGAGTGTGAGACATTGAAACGTGACTAACTTTGATGCACACGTGCCTGTTCTCTTTTGCTTGGTATGCGCATGCAGGACAAGAGGATATGTATGTACGGTTCTATCCTTCCATTAAACATTTATCTTGTCTTACATTTAGCTTGTCTTTGTCCACCTATCTTGTCTCTGTGGGTTTTATTGCTCTAAGTTACTATTTCAGTTGTGAGAAACAGTCGGGGATCTTTTAATGCTATTGCGTTCCATTCTTGAAGGTGAAGCTTAAGCTTCTTCCAAATTTTAAAACTTTTCTAGTACCTTAGAAAAGATATGCAACATTGTTCGTCACTCATTTTACATTGTTGCTTGTTGAAAACATTCAGCTTCAAACATCCTTATGTAGCATGTGTAAGCTCTACTCATTCTCGGCATAACCTCTTACAAATGCAGTTATACCTAATATGTAACTCTGAATGTCAGTGAGTTCCAGTGAATGGGGTGGACATTAGTGAAGGCCAGAAAATAATATTTACAAACATGAGCATGTGCCTACTAAATTTGCCATGCTATCTGGCCATTGTAGTTTTGTGGGAACTTTGGCTCAAGTTAGGTGGCAGTTTGACATTAATTCCGGAATTTGTGGCACAATGAAGCAGGGACAAAGAAAACGTAGGAGGGCAGTAGCTAGAGTAAAGCAAAGTTTTACTTCTCCCCTACAAACACAGAACACTGCGAGCTGATGAGGTTTTAGTACGGAGGTTATTGTGAGAATGCCACAGTTATCAATCCGCACACAACAAAAGCAGCCTTACTAAAGTGTGTGTGCATACACCGAATTTAAGATATTCTGGGAAATAAAAAAGTGTTCAGCGTTCTCAAACTACACAGTGGGCTGTGAGGGACACAATAGTACTGGGGCTCCATATTCATTTCAGCCATCGGGTATTCTTTAGCGTGCACCTAAAGCTGGGTAGAGGTGTCTCTTTGCATTCCACCCCTTTCGGAATGCACCTAAATGAAATTGCTGTGGAGGGGATGCAGCTGGGATTGAGGCAGCAAATGGTTGGGTGCGGCACAAGTGCCATCTGTCTACAGTGAGTGAACTAGCCGGCAAAAAGGGTTTATGTTAGTGTGTATACTTAAGTTATATTTCTTGGTTCACCAAACTGGCACTTTCACTTTATAATTGTGACCACCCTACAATCGAATAAATACAGTAAGTTCAAGGTGATTCGGTGATTCTTAGCCTTTTTTTTCTTTGCAGTGGACCAGCACTGTGAGGTCATGGTGAGCCCTGTGCTCCAAGCGGCCGTAGTGGGAGAGGTGAACCTCATCAGGTGAGTAGGATGCCCCTGGAGCGGTTCAAAGAGGGCAGCCATTAACACCAGCTCATGTCTCAGGTTTCAGTTTGTTAATTTTACCAAGGCATATAGGAGGAGGTCCCTGAGCACCGAGCTCTACGGTGCGGGGTCTCACCGGCTTTGCGGTGCACGGCACACAGTGGTGCAGTCGGGAAGGGCATTTATTGCACCTTCTATACAATGAGCCAACGTGTCCGATGCGCCCTGGCATCGACACCCGAGCATCCTAAGATTCCTACAAACATCAACACCCAAGTCATTCATGGGTGCAGTTTCATACATAGAGTTATTGCGGTCGCCCGTGACAGTGCCGCTCTCCAAAGCCACACGCGAAGCCCCTCACGGGCTCATCTCCCAGAGGGCTCCAACAAGTGCCCCATAAGAGTGCAGGACACCATCCCGAAGCCGACGAGAGAGAAGCAAGTTTGAACTCCTGCGCCCGAGTTATCTTGGTGTCAGGTGGCGCTAGCATCGGGACGCTCACGCCACCTGTTGTCACAACTGTAATCTACGACCCCTACTCCCCAACACTTAAAATGTCGTGCGGAGAAGCTGTGCAGGGCAGACAAACGTCAGGGGACGTGGAAATCAAGAGTCCCCACAACATTTATAGAGTATTTATGCCAAGTGTGTGGGGGGGGGGGGGGGTGGAAGGCTTGAATATTCAGTGTTAATTTTATTAAGTCATCACTATGTAAATTGGAAAATATGCCAGCAGTTAAGTATCTCGTGAAATGCAAAATAATGGCAACATTACTAAAACGTTCCAAACTAGAATTTCCTGTGCTCTACATCAGCAGGTGGCTAATTAGCAGAAATCAGTATAATGAAATCAAGACTAGGGAGACATCTAATTGAAGTTTATTCCCAAATGACAGTGCTCGCAAGTACACAGTTTGCTTTTCATAGTCTGCTCCATAGGTGAGAGGAAATTGCTTTGGACTGCAAATCTGGTTTAATTTGTTTTAATGAGAGCAGTACTTGCTTCATTAAAACTTCTTTCTGGGCGAGTTGGTGCTTACTTGACATAAAAACTGTTTACAGCGCGAACACATGCAACCACAAAGTATAAGGGACAGGACACAAGCGCTTGTGTCCTGTCCCTTATACTTTGTGGTTGCATGTGTTCGCGCTGTAAACAGTTTTTATGTCAAGTACTTGCTTGTTTGCTTGTATTTTTGTAAAAGGCTCGAAGCCTGGTGGAATAGATAGTGCACAGTGTGCATTATCCACTTAAATAATAATTTGTTCAACCAGCTCTTGCTCTTCATGTTGTTTAGCTGTGGGAAAAAATTGTTAGCTTTCTTTCAAGCCACATCGCAATTGCTAATATATGACAAACTGTGAGCTTGGTTTAGCATTTATGCTGTTACCTTGCCACAGCAAAGGGAAAGGTTCCTCCTCTTCAGTGCTTCGTGTCTTCCAACGACCACTTTTCTGTTTCATCAAATCGTTTTCGATGCAACGGCATTGCAGGTACCTTGGACGGCTACTGAACCCTTCATACGAGTCGGGAGATGCGGCGACAGCTACGGAAGTGGACCACTGGCTTTCCTTGGCTCACCACGGCATCATCCACGGGAAGAACAAAGAGCAGCAGGCTGTTCTCAAGGCTCTCAACGCGCAGCTCGGCAGGACGCCCTACGTCCTGGGGTCGGTGCCAGGCCTCGCTGACATCGCCCTGTGGAGCGCTGTGCTGCAAGCCAACCTTGCGTGTGGGGCACCCAGCAATGTGAAGAAGTGGTTGAAGGCCCTCAGCACGAACCCCATCTTCGCGTTGCCCAAAGGGTGCCACGTCCTAAGTGATCTATGAATGAATCCAAATAGCGGAAACGTTAGGAACAGAAACTTTACTTCGCCATTTCCATTTGGGGATCATGTGTTTGGGTTCCATTGCGGTTCAATTTAGGTGTAATCCACGTGCTATTAATTAAAGGGTGGTAGTAATGGTTTACTGACAGTTCGGTGGTAATGAAAGCCTTTTTTGTGTGTATTGCAAGTACAGCGAAGGAATTGGCAAATGGGTCGAACCTGACAAGACTTGCGTTTGAATTATAATTTCTCATTTTCTCTCGGGCCTTCGACAGTAACATAATATGTATTAGTTGGCTTTTGTGTTCAATTTCTCCACCCACTATTGTGGCTCAAATTGCATTATGTGGGCCCAGTGCTGCAGTATTTTTTTTTTCTTCGTCATCCTGACTTGAACAGCAACATAACACAAGTGAGTAGGTTAAGGTGCTGCAACACTTTCACGCAGTGCTGCTGAGGAAATTGCATTGCGAATGTTGACACCAAAAACACGCAAGGCACTGCTCTGTGTCCTGTCGCATGCAGCATAAAAAGCCATCTTGAAATAAACAGTCAATTCTGAAATACAATGTTGAAGTTTTATCAGTGTGTAGTGGTCTGGGGCTCTATTCTTGGTCAACCACTTTTGAGAGCACCACTTTCAGTCAGCATGAAAAGTGAATGTGAGTGGAAGAGTGATGTACCTTCCTTTGGCATTGTTTTCACATTGCATAGCCCCCAAGTGCATTGACGGGAAGCCTGTCAATCGAGTGGGGCATGGCACTAGACTTCTTGTCGTTCAAAAGTGCAAGCATCCTTGAACGTGACAAGAAGGAATGTGGACCCTGAAATGCCGAAATATGGCTTCGAAGTGCTTATTTCGGCTTGGTCATTGTCTGATTTCAGCTAGACCGAAGTTGGGACGGCAGCAGCTGAAAAGGTGGGTCACAGTATGTGTGTGGCTTTCTTTTTCTCTGAGCAGCGCTACAGAGCAGGAATGTGCGGTACGCTTCACTTGTGGAGTCAAATGCAACAAAAGGTGAGGCTTGCTGACCTAATGTGCTCGACCAGCCTCTTCAGAGGGAGTATCATGCAAGCACTTACTCCTACCGGCTGATGCAATCTGTGGCAAAGACTGTCGCATGATGATTAAAGCTTGTGCCCTGAATGATGGGCGCTGTCAGTTGGGAAGCGAGTACTCAATCGTAGCTTCACGGCTCCCACATTTGCATTAACGTAATATGAGGAAGGCGGGGAGGAGGTGCGCTCCCTCAGCTCCAAAAATGGTTGAGTACTGTGATTACAACGCAAACTAACGATGCAAAGCACAGCTGTAGTCATCTTGTAGTCGTCTTGCACATTTAACAGTTAAGCACAGCGTGATCCGCAACTCTGGAGTGCACTGAGCGACACCACCTGTACAAGGTAATCGACATTGCATTGCACTGTACTGTAGACAGCGCTTGAGACTTTCACTTCCTCGCGTACCTGCACCCCATCCTGCAGATATACAGTATGGTTCAATCTTAGAGGCAACACTGCATAATTGCATTGGTAAAGCTAATAATGTTATGGAGCAAGTGTGTGGCCATAGATAAGTTGATCGTGAACAAGAAAGAACACTTGGTTGGAAAGAGCTTTTGATCAGTGTGGTCCTAGCTTATAAATAACTATAAGCAGCGATAGTTCATTGACTTTACTGGACAAACAATTGCAGTAGATCCATTGAACTTGTTAGAACCTGTGCTAAAGTTTTCTTGAATCTTCTCACTTCAGTGCTGTGCAAGGTGTGTGCACATACATTGTATTTCCAACTTGGTGTTTGCACCTTTTGCCTAAATGGAAACGCAACTTCACATAGCCTCATATGGCATGTGCCGTGGATGCAGTGATGACTTGCAGGCTAGCGCGAAGAGGTGTATGTACAGTGCTCAATGTCGACAATTCCAAAACTACCTTCATGCATTGTTTTATTTCCAGTTTCATCTGCATTTTTAACACTGGCTTAGTTCACACTTCAAAACCTACACTTGGAACTTCATGCTTACGAACCAGCTACTGAGCGGTTACATGTCGCACGTACGTGAAAGGCGTTCATTGCTGTTCGCTTTCCGCTTTGTGAGCACCGTACAGAGAAGTATGAAATATAGTGATGTATGCTTAGTGTTTCATCCCCTATCATGAAAATTTCACCAGTCTCCTCCCGCTCCCTGACGCTACCATGGATACCTCCTGCTAAGTTTATAAGTCCGTTGTAAATGTCCTTTCTCCTGCAAACAATCTTAGTGCTTCTCTATCTTCAGGCCACAGCTTCTTCAGGCCCTCCCCCCCTCCTTGCTACGCCTGCTTGGCGAGACATCATTGCTATACATGGAGGAAAACACGCAACAGCTAGTTCCAAATGGCTACGCCCGAGCAACCGTGATACAATAGCACATTATCACAATTATCAGGATTGCACAATAGCGGTTCACATTAAACTACAAAGCTGGAACATTATTACACATCAAAGAAAATTGGGACTTGTTCACATTTTCGGATTTATTTCTTGCCATGGATAACAAATTTTTGCAGAAAATAGGCAAGGATATAAAGGTGAGTCAAAGTAATTGTGTTAATTAGCAGTAATCAGTTTGCTGAACTATCCACAGCTGAAAGCTCCCTCCAGCATATGCGTTAAGTTTACAGGGTTTAAAACTTTTTTTAAGGTACCAAATTCAACGAATCACAAATGATGAATTAGGCTTTCTGGGGTTAATTAAAGCCCTGGAGGACTCCGTGTCATGTACTGGTGCAAGGATCGACCCATCTCACTATTACACTGTGGTATTGGCCTACTTTACTCGAAAAGAAACCAACAGACGGGAAACCGAGAAGTGGCACGTGGAAAGTAGGCAGACAAAGTTTCGTTTTAGAAAGAATGTCTCGTGTGATGTGTTGCACCAACATCTGTTAATAGTCATTACATTGCCTCAGCGAAGATTACAGCTGAGACACAACAGCAATGTCGACACACTTATGTTCGTATAAGGTTAAGAGGACTCTGTGCAAGTTACCTTTACGATGCCAAGAGGTTGGCATTTCTGTAAGGCTCATCCATCCAGTGGTTGAGCTCGCTGCACTTTGTGGTACGGAATTTGGGTAAAAGAAAAGTATTGACTTGTGCTCGGAACATAATTATGAATATGAAACAGCATGTTTTCTCAAGCTGTAGATACTCGACAAGAAAAGGTGCACACAGATAGAGTAGGGCACTGTTTCCAAAGGATCTTGTATATTAACAATTGGACATCAAAATTTTATTTTAGAAATACCATTATTACCAAATGTAGCTATTGAGTGACATTAGTGAGTGGTTAATTTGCACTTTGACAACAGATGGGCACTTGAGTAAGACCGTATAACCAAGTCTTGCTAAACTGAGAAATATCTGCTTATTTTATAAGGAAGCTGCTGGTAATGAATTCACCAACCAGCTTGCTGAAGACTGCCTGTCCCTGAAACAGCTCATCCAGTTAACATTCCTTCAAGTTCCCGCCTGTAAACAACTATAACCATTGCTCTCATGTGTAATTCTTTTAGTGTTGTATGCTTAAAGAGGCTATGAATAGCTAGGATTTCAATAGCACTCTTCATAGGAAAGGACCTGGCAAAAGATTACCAAAGGAATGTTCACAATATTGGGTAGCTTTAGAAACAGCATCCCCAAGTGGTTCCGCATGCCCTAATGCCCTCAATTCCTTTGTAGATCTGGCCGATATTAGGCAGTTTCAGAAACAGGGGTCCCAAAGTTAGGGGACGCAACCCGCAAAGTACGAGGCATACAAAAGAATGCAGAAAAACATTTTTGATAATGCAAGCATGCAGGGGGTTTTGAATTTGCAGACACACTTGCGTGCACATATTTCCAAAACTCCAGAGTGGCCCCTATTTCTAAAACCCCCTAACGATGATAATTTTTTTTGTGAGAGTAAACTATGCCCTGCAAGGTGCAAATGCTTTAGAAGTACACTTTAAAAAAATTTTATACCCTTTGGGGTGTATATCTTCCACACAACAATAATCGTCATCTGCCTTGCTTGCGTTTCCTCTCTAGAAAACGCCGCGCCTGCTACTCTCCTGTCGGCAATGCTATGTCATGCTGATAACACACATGCCGTTTGACACTGAGAAGTACCGGGCACACAGGGTTAAAGGAAATGTGGGCAAGACAGATGACGTTTATTGTTGCGTGGCAAGATACGACTCAAAGGGCGTAAACTTTTCTTAGAGTGTACGGTGCTGAAGGCATTACACCCTTTAGGGTGCTTTTCCATCAAAATTTCCATCATTATTACATACGTGTCCTGGTGCTTTCCTGTGGGTACACATTGCATTCGACATGGGAGAGTGCCCAACACACATGGAAGTGCACCATGGTGGTGGTGGTGATGTTGCAACAGCTGGTTTTAGCCTGGCAGTTGAGGCTGGCAATTGCACCACCTGCAATGTCTCTTTGAGGTTGCATATTTTGTCGCCACACATCTGGGAGCTCACTGCGGTAGAGAAACACAAGCGGAAGGTGCAGCATCTCTCTCTGGAAGATCGGGTGGCCTACTGGAAACGCTTAATATTGTATGCAGTCCAGTGGAAATCCTCTGGTCGATATGGCATAGATACGTACCACTAGTATTCCACGCATGGATCCTCGTGTTCCCACAAGAACGATCATTATTGTTCTGGAATAAAAACGCACTAAGGTTGCAAACTGTTGGTGAGCATATCAGCCACAAATCCAAAACCTGGGACTGGTACAGCCTATTGCAGAAAAGCAAAAGCCAGTCAGACATGCCAGCAGTGAATGTTGCATACAAAATTCTGGAAAGAAATTCGTGTGAATGTGCAAGAACATGCTTGCAGTAACTGAATGCAAATATGTTTTTGTTTTTGAAAGGCCACATTATTTCCTTCCTGTCAGGCCAGTCACCGACAGCCTATAGTAGTTTTGGCTTGTTCAGTTTAATCTGATATCTTGGCAGCGCTGTTGGAAGACTGACTTGAACAGGTAAGAGAATTATCGGTGTGACTTGGCCGCATTGTAATCTTCCTTTTCAATAGGTAGAAAGTAATTTTTTCTGATCGACAGCGAAACGCACTTCATTTTCTCACAATTGATCAGTTGTCGATTTTAATTGCATATAATTTAATGCTTAATCATACATATTTTCTCAAATGACATGGCATTTAAGAATGATGGGCATCAAACATTCAATACAAACATATGCCTCAAATTAAGCAAGATCTTTGTGAACAAATGCCTAGCTGAATTTTGTCTGAAGCACAAATTATGTTCCCATCATTCATGTAATCAAGCTGCATAGGTGGAAATTGTACACCTACGGTATCAAGAAATGCGATAAAATAACTAGGACACGTTACCATGAATAACTGCTTCAAGCAGAAAGCGAAGCAAATTTAATTAGAGCTTCAACAAGATTACTTTCATTAGCTTTTTGTTCAGGTCCGACTCAATGTGCCAACAATTTTGAAACAATGCATTTCAGACCTCTTAACCAGCTTTTTCCACATTCCAGCAGTCATTTCACACGTGCAAAACTTGATTTAGAAACATTTTATTTCCACTGTGTTTACATGCTGCCCACTCTACCCTTAGCCATTGTGACATGCACAAAGTTAAGCTGTTTCTCAGATTTCTTGCCGTGATGCGAACCAGTACCTGTCATGTTAAAAGACACGAGGTCTTGAGAAGGGAATGTGAATAGACTTGTCTTTTTTCCTTTGCATACAGAAGCTGCTCTAAATTTTTCACAGTGAAGCAGACACCTCAGCAGTAAACCACAACTCAACATAAATAGCGGCACATGAAACTAGACGGCCATCATCGAATGTGTTGACGCTGGGGAACCTGAGCCACTGTGAACACAATGGCGTGACAGGCGAAGGTTAACTTAGAACAAAGCGTTCAGCGGCAAAGCAATCAATCTGCAGTTCTCTCGGTGGCGCTTCAGAGCTGATAACTGCACGGGCTAGTTGGTGATGTTTATGCGAGAAGAGCAGCATAGTTCCTAAGTGCAAGGTACAGTGCTAATGCATTCACCAAGCCATTTACTACGTGTCAGCACTGCATTCATTTCCTCGCTGCCCAAAAGAAAGTGACCCGAGGAAATCCACTGGGGGGTGCACACGAACCCTTCCGTAACCAACAGCCCATGACCAGCTCTTGTGACAGTCGCCTCACGTAAGCTCAACACTTATGAAAGTGACTGCTTTTTTTCATTTTGGCTTTGCCCCCGTGAAACCATGCACTAACTCATATTTCTGAGACAGTATGGCATGATCCAGTACAGCAAGGAAAGGTCCAATACTCATGTGCAGGTTGTGCTTGATAAACTACCGTAAGACTTCTTTGAAAAACAAGGCCGCACGGCAGGAACTGCCGGACATGACTGAAACTCGTGGCACGAGCTTTACCAATAGCGTTGCCGCTCACGCTCTAGCATGACCAACTGCACCGTACTTTCAGGGAACGAAGTTTACAGAGAACAGATGCAATGAGAAGCTTGTTCTCTCTAGGTCTTTCCACACAGACTGAAATGGAGAGGTGCAATACAGTGCATGTGCACATGTAAACTGCACCTGCCTATACCAAGCTGTGCACCAGGGCCGTAAAGCAATCTTGCTTTTCTATTTCAACATTCTCGTAGCACCAACCGTCTGTAAGCCGTGCATTCCCTGTGGATCTTCACAACCTGCTCACAGTTCACATATGGCATACAGTTCACACAGACCACAAACAAAGGACAGCGCTTGCCCTGCGTTCTCGTCATTTGCCTGTCGTCTGTGTGCACTGTACGCCGTACGCAAACGTGTCAAAGCAAAGTAGCCTGCCAAGGCGTGCTTACGAAGCACTTCTCTACTCGGTCCCCCGCTTTCAGCGCACTAGGCAACCACACTAGCCACACAGCGACGCACCACCAAACGACGACCCCCATGCTGTCCACCTGTCGCCCCGGGTCCTTGGCAAAGCGAGTCCCACTTCACGAGCTGTTGGCCGGTGGGGTCTCTTCTGTCGGCGTCACCGGCGCCGCAGGGGAAGCAGAGGCGGGGCTCGCCCCGGGCATGCCCTTGCTCTTCGCAATGGAGCGGGTCATGCGCTCGAGCTGGGCCGCGGCGTCGTTGTGCATGAGCGACTTGTCGGCCGCCGCCCGGATGGGCGTGCTGCCGGGCCCCGTCTTGCGGTTCAGCAGGCTGTTGAAGAAGTTCTGCAGCACGCCCTCGTTGCCTCCCTTGGCGCCGTCGGCCTGGCTCAGCTTGGCGAACTCGGTGTCCTTCTTGCCCGGCGTGGGCAGGGCGCCGTGCGAGCCCGGAAGCCGGCGTTCGGCCGACTTCTGGACGCCGACGGGCGTCCGCGCCCCGGCGGGCCCCGCCGCAGCGTCGGAGGTCGCCCGGCCGGTCGACGGCTGCGCCTGCTGGTTGAGCAGCGCCAGCTGGCGCGCCAGGAACGCCTGGTCGCCCTCGGCGAGCACCTCCGGCTCGCGCTGCAGCGGCTTGCGCGTCGTCATGGGCCGCGTGATCACCTCCGAGTAGGGGTCGTCCGGGGAGGCGGACGTGATGTTCTCGTACAGGATGGCGATCTTCTTGTCGTTGTCCCAGCCGCACGGTATGAACACGCCGTCCTTCTCGACCACCAGCGCGGGCGTCTTGAAGGGGAAGCCGTAGATGCGGTGCACCAGGTACTTGTACAGGAGGTCGCAGTTCTTGTCCTCCTTCACCGACGTGTAGAAGAGGGCGGCGCCGTAGCGCAGGCAGAACTTGCGCACCGCCTGCTGGATGAAGTCGAAGTGCTCGTCCTTGAAGTCGTAGTTCTTCTCCAGGGTGCTCATGTAGTCCGTCTTGGTTATCGCCACGATGATGTCCAGGCCGAGGTTGTTGCTGAGCGTGTCCTCGCCCAGAAGCGGCAGCACGGCGGCGGCCGCTCCCGAGGACGCGTCTCCGTCCTCGCCACCGCCGACCGTCACCGAGGTCCTGCGCAGCGGCGAACTCACGCCTTCGATCTCGTCGCCCGGTTCGATGTAGTCCTGGAAGCGCCGCAAGACGCGCAGTTTGTTCCTCTCCACGGTGCTCGGCGGGAGGCGGAGCCTGGTCAAGTGCTCCTCGAGCACGATCGCCCAGTTCTGGAGCGATTCGAGAAGCGACCACGGCGTCGTCATGGACGCCGTCAGCAGGACGGTCGTGTTCTCGAGCGTCTCCTCGGTGAGGACGAACTTGAGCAGGTTGCGGTGCCAGGGATCGCCGTCCAGCACCCACACCCCGAGTCGCGTCTGGTCCTCGCGGTACTCGTCGCGTACGTACAGGTAGTGGTACTCGAGACCCGACCCCTTCTTGGGGTCGTCGTTGCCCTGTATCTTGGCGATCAGGGTCGTCTTGCCGGACTCGTTGTCCCCCATGACGAGCAGGAGCTTGTGCGACGGCAGCTTGTTGGGCAGGCTCGCCTGCACCTGCTGCAGGATGGAAGACCAGATATTTTGGCTCTCATCATCCTCCTTGGCGGTGCCGCCGTCCGCCTGGTTCTGGGGTGTCGCGCTCGTTCCGGCGTTGGTGACCATGGTGACGGTTGTCCGGCCGCTCGGACCGTCGAACCGTCAAGGGCTCCGGTTGAAAATGCTGTCAGCTGCTGCTCCGTTCTGCGACGAAAGCACGGGACGGACGACACCGCAACAGCGCAGCAAATCGATGGCTGGCCTGGCTGTGTCACCCGTGTCGAAGCCAGAAAGAAGTCGACAAAAGCATGATGACGCACAGCGGCACACCTCCGTACAAAAAAAAACAAACTTTTTTTGATCTTCCGCATTAGATACATCTATTTCTATACATTGTAGGCTAATTGTAGTGTTATATAAAACTTTCAAGTATTGTGTTAAATTACTAGAGCTTACTCAGCATAAACAAATACAAGAACAAAACCAAAACTTAACAACATTTAAATGTCCTAGATGCCTTGGTTGTGCACATCCACTTTACACATCAATCGTTCGTCAAAATAAATCCTAAACTAACAGATTAGCCTGTCATCTACATTTAGCTAAAAAATAAACATTAATGCCAAAATAGTAAATTTTATGTGTTTGTTAGCTTACTTTTTTGTCCCACAGGTAGCAGGACAATCTGTAAGTTCTTAATTACAAACAAATAAGGGTATGGATTAACGACATGTATTTGCTGGAGGGTGGTGGCACTAGTGATACAAGAAAGCCTATGGACGAAAACAAAACATGACAAAATGGCAAAAGCCATCTGTGGCACATCAGTTGCAGCGGTAACGGCGTCGTCAGTGTTGCTCGGTGCCGCCAGGGTATCGTCGCTGCCTGTCACGTCGCCGCTTACTGTGGAAGCGTGCATGTGCATGTGTTATCGTGACTCGAGACGTTCGACCCACCTAATCGGGGAGGCATGCCCAGCGCGAGAGAACTCTCTCTTGTTCTCCCACGACCCGATCATATGTTTGTGGAGCATCGCCGGTGCTGATATCGAGCCCCCGAGCCAGGTCAAGCGCACCCGGTCAGCCGCCGTTGGAATTTGCCGCCGCACTGCTAACCACAGACACTTGCCACGATGAACGTGCGGATGTTCAACGTTATCCTCCTCGGCTTCGCCTTCATGTTCATCTTCACCGCATTCCAGACGGGCGGCCTAATACAGGTAAATTCACATTGTACTACATCAATTGTTCCGCCTCCGGATGAATGAAATTGCCGCCCCTTCACGACACATCCGAGTCCGCGCACCTCTAGCTAGATGTTGTGGTATTGTTATTGTCCATCGCTTCGTGGACTGACAGATGACAGCTGCACGAGGATTTTCCAGCACGTTTACGCAACCCATGCAGTGCTTTATAATTAAGCGAGCTCGGATCGCGAGTGAAGCCGCACGCTCGGTCATTCGAGTAATTTGATGTGCCTTGACAGTACAGCACACAATTAAATCTCAAGAAGTCGCGTGCTCGCGCACCTCGCATACCTATAGCTGTTGCGTTAGAAGAACGCGTCGAACGAGTTTTGTCACGTGCCACATGTAAGCTGCCCCTGAAGTCTTGCCGCATTCTTGCACGCAGTGTGTACTTGGGGCCCCGTTGAGGGGGTTTCGGTTTCGGCGAAAGATACACTGCGCGGTTTGTTTTTGATCTTCTTCTTTTCCACAGGTGGCGGAGCGCGCGTTGTTTGCCGCGATACTGCAGCAGATTTCTCGAAATGAGAAATGTGATGAGCGCTGTTGTTTGTAGTCAGCAGTAGTATGTACTGTGCACCGAATTTGCAAGCGACACTACGGAGTCAGCACGGGTTCTGGGTACCGCATCCGGGAAATGAATTCAGTTTCGTACAGTGAGCAAACTCGATCGCCACGTATAATGTATAAGGGTAGGCTGAAACTTGGTCTGATCCAAGGTGATTTCTTTTTGCTACGTAGATTGTGCGTTTTCACCTGGGCGCTGTAATTAGCGCCGAGCTTGTACAAAATTAAGTCACAGTAAATGAGAAAACTTCATTTGCGCACGAGCAGCGTTTTTTTTTTCTTTTTTTTTTTGCAATGCGTCATTAAAGCTCACCTGAAGCTGGTATATTATGACGTTGCTTTATGGATGTGATTAACATGTATATATGTGCTCTTCATGAGCACCGTCGTTTCCTTGACGATATTCTCCGCTCAATTCCTAGTGCTAATTCATTCGAGTGTAATATCTTACTCGCGTACAAATATCCATATGATGTAAGCGCGCTGAGAAACGGCAATTTACTAAGAGGGATGTTATACCTGCGTACAAATCATTCAGTTCCTGTTCATCACCAGAATGGAAGATACATCTTTAATTGCTCCATTTTTAAAGGACACTTATTCAGCAAGGTTCGAGGTGTGAAAAACGCTGTTTAATTCTGCCAGGTAAGGCTTGCGAATGGTGCAGTGGATAATGCACCTGCGGTTTCGTGAACAGCTTTTTATCAAGCTCACAAGAGCGAAATTGCTGCACCTGCCCATGCGTGCTTTCGCTCGGAGATCGCGCATATTGACCGCGAACTGTAGTACTATCTTTATGGAGTTTACGCTGCGCCTTAATGGGACACAATAAAGGGGAGCGAACGTGTTAGATGGACACTAAAGCGAAACAGCAAATCAGTTTAGACTAATAAAGCATGAACACTGTTTGTGAACACTGCAGGCAGTCATTTCAAAATAGTAGCTTGAGTATTAGACGAGAAAATGAAGGTCGAAATATCAGTATTTGAATTTCGCGCCTTGACCCTCGACGCCGGCACGTCAGTGTGACGTCAGGGATTCCAAAGTATGTTTTCGCATTTGGGCCGCGTTGGCTGAGTGAAGATTCCCGAAACTTGCCATGTTGAATATTTGGTTCCTTTAGAACACAGTGCAGTCAATCTGTATCGCTATATAATTAAGTTGGCCCTAAAAGATCCATGACGTCATAGCGACCAGGTACGGGTACTTCAAGGTGGCGTCGCTACCCGTCTTTCGTTCTTGCGCTTCTTCTGGCTTACCAAGCGTCTTGTCGTGATAAGAGTGGTGTTTTTGGTGTAGTAGAGAGGCAATCTACTGATCCAGTAGAAATAATTTTTCTATTTAGTGTCCCTTTAAGCAAGATTGACAGCAAGCTGTTCAAAATACTGCGAATCATAAATGTTTTAGCCAGTGCAGAAGCAGCGACAGAATACAAAACACTGACCGGTATAACGGCGGAAGAGGGTTGCATACAAAAACCTAAACAGCAAAAGCAACTCACCCAGAGAAATGACACTCCGTTCATGCAAATAAAAGAAAACATCGTTCGACAAAAATATTTTCGTATGGAGAGAAAATTCCAATATTCATACTGTTCATATAAAAGTGCCGAATTTAAATGTTGTTTGTTTTGGCAAATGAGCCTGACGAGTTCGACATTAAATAAGTGTCTTCACGCCATCGACAGCCTTAGTTATTTTTACCCAGCAATGATTTGTAAAAAAACTAAAGCTCACAAAATTTATGATTTCTTCTTTTTTTTCTAGCGTAAAACTCGCATGCCAGTGCACAAGCACCCCCCCCCCCCCCCTTCGCCACCAAGTCCTTATAGCATAAAATGATTTTCAGTTTCTGTTGCCTTCCTTGTTGCATTCAATACACTTTCTGTTCGATTTCACTTCAATGTCATGCATGTTTTTGCGAAAGAAAATGAATGTAAGCATTTGCTGAAACAAATAACCCAACATGGTACGACTGACCTTGTTGAATTGTTATTATTATTTTATTAATAAACCTTCGACACAATTTCTCTACTACGCTTCAGGCAAGAACAAAAGTGTTAACTTGTTGTACCATGTAATAATTTCATCCAGTGAAAATATAAGTTAAGCGAATAGATTCCATTGCTATGAAGTGTCGTGGAAAGCTCTGGAGCCCCCCTCTCTGCTTATTAAAGAAAGAAAGACTACCAGTTCAGAGGATCACTGTGTCCTCTGAACATTTTATAGCATCATTTCATAGGCAATAAAGTTGTTTTCCTCCGTGCATCAGCTGAGTATCTCGTCTGAACATAGTGCATTCATATAACCTTGGAGCTCCCCGTAGGAGATGGCGGATGGAGCATCACGGTGGCAATTTTTGGAGCATGTGATCGTAAAAGAAAGCAAGGCCAAGGCTTCTCGGAAGTAAGCATTCGGCATGGCGGTAGGAAAACAATAGGAGGGAGCGTCAACGTGACAATTTTGAAGCCCAGTCACAAAAATCACCGCCCAAGCACTCCGTGCAGATGGATAACCAGCGAAGCTGACACGTGCGGCCCCGGGGTTTATCGCTGGCTTAATCCCGACGATTTATTAAATGAGGGCTTGGTAGGCTGCCGGATCCTCGGTACGCAGTTGCTGCTTGCGCTCGGCTGCACGAGCCTGTTCTCGTGCCCAGGCTGCAGCATCGGGACGGCGTATACGAGCTCATTCCCGGTTCTGCTCGCGGCGTTGCTGATCGAAAGCTGCCTGCTCCTCAGGAGTACGTGTGACACGTGGCCTACCCAATGAGTCTGAGATAAACTGCTGGGCGCGCCGCGCTCGACTGCGACGGAGAACAAAGACGTCACTACTGGCGCAGCCAATCGCGCGCCTCCTCGTTTATTTTTTCGCGCGTGCGCATGGGGTGGCGCTGGAGGAGTTTTCGGCGTACAGGTGACAGACGGACGGACGAATCGGCTAGCCATATAGACCGTTTTATTGGCGAGGATGAACGTAGTCTCGAACCACTGGTACGTGCGGATCGCCGTTTCTCTCAGCGGCAGCTCAGAACGGTAGCGGCATATCATTGTGAATTCGTGCGATTTTAACGTGTCTGTCTGTGATTGCTGCGCTGTCAGATGGCTCAAGGTCGACGGGCCATCACCTGTGCTGTACTGCCTGCACAAATAACTTTCGTAAGCGAACCAGAACTGCATCTTCAGCCGCGGCGACTCCGTTGACTCCGCCGCTGCGATTGCAGACTAGCGTCCCCTTTGGATTGCGCTAGCATAAACGGAAAGCAGTTGACGCTGTCAACTTCGTCGCGTGTATTTTCAGGTCTTACTTCCAGTGAGCGCATGGCAACGAACTCGGCACCCATGGTCACATTGGGATAGGAACGAAGTGCGCGTATTCTAGCCGGTCAACTGGTGCGAATGAACCAAATCAACTATTTTTTCGTGCACGCAAATTAATGTTACTGCGTTCAAATGTGTTTCGAGGTTATCGGGCTCGTCAACAAACGCTCTGGTGGAAGTTTACCGGGGACGTATTATGAAAACAGTACGTGCAGACGAAGAAAAAGGACGGTGCGCACTTTTTTCGTTCTGTAACCAAAGCCATGTCTACCGGGTTCCGGCCAGCCCTAGTCCACATGGTATCTCCCGTGCTTCCGAATCTCACCGGCAAGCTGTGTGGCCGACGACGCGCAACGCGTGCTGTGTTTCAGAATGTAAAGTTGTGGCTGCAGAGAGTAGTTCGTTTTTTTAGCTCTACAGAGTCGGCGAGGTGCCCTTGCATATTGTTGCGACTGGGGATTCGAAGACGTGGAATGTACTTTGCTCGTGGAGGAGTAAGTGCATGAACGTGGGGCTAGGCCCGATATCCAGGACGTTTCACAAAACACGTTTAAATATTTACAAGAAAGTAAAAAAGTAGTTCAGAAAAAAAATTGACGATGAAGTTGTATATGAGCCCATCACTACCGCCGTCCGTTGCTCCTTTTATGCCCCCTGGTGGTCATTGTTCAGTCCCTTCCCCCAATCCGGAGGTCGGTTGCCGATGACATCAGGTCCCACCAATCCGGAGGTCGGTTGCCCTTTCCCTCCGAAGGGAGCTTTGTCGTAAAGAGATTCTATAGAAGGAGATGGAAATATGGTAAATGTCGGAAACGCACGAACATCACTGGGCACAAACCGGGAAAGGGGTGGGGGGAACGTACGCTGACTCCGATCGCACACTGACTCCGTCCCCGACGTGGACATGCCAATTTTGGCGGCTGAAAATTTGGTGGCCGTATCCTTGCTGATTGCTTGAACCTCTCCTGACCGAGTTACTCCTGTGTTGGCCATAAATCATCCGTTTTGAGAACCGTTTTGACGAGGCCGTTCCTCATAATCGCGTTAGCCGTGACCGGAGGTTGTCACGGGGTGAACGGCCGATCACAACAACAGGCACCACTCGAGACAAAAGATTGCGCGTATTCTTCGGCGCGTCGCGTCGGTTGATCGTAGGACATATTCGCGGTCACTATCAGGTCATTTTATCGAGTACGAATTCATGTTAACGACCCTTCGCAATGTCGAGTTGTCTTATGCGTATTTGTTTTGTAAAGCTTGGTGCCCGCGTGCCAGGTAAACAACGTTAAGAAAATCCCACCGCGAAAAATGTTAGAAGCACGAACGCTAGCAAAACGTGCTTCCTTGGAGCTTCTCAAGTTATCCGGGGTTGACGACTGGGCGTGTTGGTATAGCATATTGGAGGTTGGAATGCGCAACAGTTTGACGATACACACAGAAGAGACACACACCACAGAGCGCTGACACGCACCACCCGCTCTGTGGTGTGTGTCTCTTCTGTGTGTATCGTCAAACTGTTGCGCATTCCAACCTCCAACAAGTTATCCGGATTGGGATATACGCTGGTGCATGGCACCCGGAGACCCCTCTGGTTGTTGACACCTGAGAATGAGAGTTCAAGTCTGGAAATTCAGTAATAACACGTTGCATGCATTTTACGTATTGACAATGTTACGACTTGACTCGCCTCCTATTTCGCCTCCTTGAAGTGGATATGCAAATAACGTTTCGCTGCTAAGCCCGAAGGTGCGGGAATCAAATCCCGGCCGCGGCGACCGCATTTCAACGGGAGCAAAACGAAAAGAACAAACGCGCTTGTATCGTGCACTGAGTGCACTTTAAGGAACCCCAGGTGGTCTAATTTAATCCGGAGTCTCCCACTTCACTGTAAAATAATTTCCACCCTTAAAATTGGAAAATGGTGTACATTTTGGTGTAAATAGTGTAAATGGTGTAACCTGACACCCTTATGGAGTCAGGTATAGAAATCACACCCCGAGGGTGTGAGTTATAGACACATTTGCACCCTTTTTCACTTTTAGGGTGTGAATTATTTTAGTGTACGGCGTGCTTCATAATCAGATAGTGGTTTTTTAACCTAAAAGGGCCAGAATTTAATTTTTAATAATGTTTCCTGCGGTCTACTGTATATACGTAACTGGTGACGAGCTATCTCTCCGTAATGGTGTCAACGGCGCTGCGCTCTACAGACGTCATCGCTGCTGATTAGAAGGCGCGGAAACTATCGAGGGCCTCCTTCAGGAGATACAGACGCACGTGTGACACATTTTGCGCGATCGATAACGCATCCTAAATGCGCACTATCGCTTTCATTTGAGTACGTCCATTACCGAGATAGTAGGGGTCGGTAGAAGAAAAAAAAATGAGGCGATGCTCGGTGTTGATAAGTCTTGTTTCCTCAGCATGCGATCGCTTCAAACCGGTGTACAGCGCGGTATGTTAACAGAAGCGTGCCTTGCTTTAATTCTTTTTTTCTGTCTAAGTAGGCAGTCGATGAGCGTTAGAAAAGGTGGCATTGACGCGAGATTTTAGTCTTTTCATTTGTTTGCGTCGTCCTCCACTCGAAACCGCAGAAGGAATAGTGCGAGCCTCAGAGCGGGGTACCGAACAGATCGCTATCGTAGCTTTTCTGAGAACCGTAGCTTCAGCATTGTTTCAGCACTTAGCCGAAACTGGTTCGCAGGAACAAGTGCTGCCGACTCCCGGTTATTTAGCCTCGGCTTATTCGATCTTTCGCTTAATTCGAACGAACTTGAAGGTTCCGGTGAGAAACTATACATACACTACAAAGCGTGTCACTTCGTCCAATTTCACTCCCCCTCTCCACCCCCCCACCCCCACTGGCTCCTCCACACGTGCGCAGCGGTTACTAAAAATCCTGTAAACACAAGAAATTCATCAGACGTCGCCACTGAACAAGCGATGAGGGCGACGGTACAACTTGTTCTGCAGCGTTGAGGGCCTTTCACATTTTGGCCTGGGCGGCGTTATCCGACGACAGTGTTGAGATGTGTGGGCTATATACTAACCGACAACGACACATATAGTTATTGCGTTGGTGTATTGAAGCAGTAAAAGATTTGAATCTAGTCGTGGCGCCGTTTGTTAATTTGACCTTTCGGATAATACGACCACAACTTGCCGTCCGCTTTGGGTCGAATTAACGCGAGTAGACTATATGCTACGGTAAGTTTTCTATACAGGTTCCTTTGACGCTTGCTGCGTATTTAAATTTTCTGACCCGCCGCGGTGGCTCAAGATGGCGTTGCACTGCCAAACACGAGGTCGCGGTGTGAAATCTCGGCTACGGCGGCCCCGTTTCAGTGGGGGCGGAATGCAAGAACGCGCCGGTGTATATCACGCATTGAGTGCACGTTATATGGACCTCAGATGGTCGAAAATAGGGCGGAGTCCCCCAGCGTACGGCGTGCGCCTCATAATCAAATCGTCTTTCTTTTTTTTTTGGCGGGGGGGGGGGCACGTAAAACCCCATAATTCAGTTATATTCCTTAATTTTCTGGCATTTAGAGCGCCTTTCTGGAATTTATAAGACGCAGAAAGAAAATTAGAAGATTAAGACATGTCGAAGGATGCTGCTACATTGGTGCTATTCTGGAAAACGCCGCCAAGCGCCGACCACTTTTGAGCCAACAAGGGAGGTCGTTAATACGTAGCTGCCCCGTGAGCCAATCAGAACTGACCTGCTGATGACGAATATGACAACATGGCGGAAACTCGGCGTCCACCTCAGTGTGCGCGCACCTCTGAGGCGTGCTTTGTTTAATCCTTGCCGTCCACCGTCTGAACTATGGCGCAACGTTTCTGCAATGCAATAAATCGCGCGATATACATAAGATGCACGTACGTCATTCATGGATACTCCGCGACTTCCGGTTTACGGCGGCGCCATGTTGGGGAACCTATAGGCCTATGCTCGCGCCTTTTGATAAGGTTCCCCAAGATGGCAGAAGGTAGCGGAATCAGACGACAGCAGCGGATGTGACGTCACGTGCATACTAAGTAATTCAACGATACTCCACGACTTCTGGTTTACGTCGGCGCCATGTTGGGGAACCTATAGGCCTATGAGCGCGCCTTTTGATAAGGTTCCCCAAGATGGCGGAATGTAGCGGAAGCAGACGACAGCAGCGGATGTGACGTCACGTGCATACTATGTATAAATATATGCAATACTTCATACGTGCATAAGCGGGCACGCCGGGCTTGCGGGAGTTTTACACGCTTGCAGTGCGGTGGGGTGTGGCGGCGCGAGAAGTCGCCCCCCCCCCCCCCCCCTCCTCTTCAAGCGTATGCCATGCAATTAACCCGTTTACGTGTGCCCGCGCCATCTCGGCCGTCGGAGGTTGTTGGAAAGGCGTTCGATCGCGACGTCGGTCACGTCGTGCGGGCGATGCAGTCGGGGTCGGGAACTCCCGTGTCCGCCGCCCTCCGCGTGTGTGTGGCGAACGCGCGAAAGAACGCGCGTTATCTGTGTCACGGCTCCCGTCCCGGTGCCCCGACGAACGCGGACGAACGTTTCTTTCTTTCTTTTTCTTTTTTTACGCGTGGTTGTACTATACGTGCATATCTATGTGTATACACAGACCCACGTGCGATATAAATACATGCACGCCGAGCGGGCGCGTATCCATCGGCATATATACGTCCCGTGCTGGATGACAACAAACCCCGCCCCCCTTTCCCGCAGAGCGCAGGTATACTTCCTATAGCTGCCGTCGTTGTGTCGTTTTATGCATACATATATGTATGCATAAAACATATACATATATGTATGTATACGCATCGATCGACCTGGATGACAAACGACTCTGGGACGCGCCATTAATGGGCCGCCTATTATGGCGACAACCGCATATACCGCTCTTCGCATTCTCTTTTTTTGGTCACGCTACATATGCGCGGTGGAATCGTTCCGCTGTCACAGTTGTGTTTTTCCGCGCGCGCGCGCGCGATAGATTATCGTGTGCGCAAGAGCTGCCTTTCCGTGCTTGCAAACAGGCTTCCCGGAAGACTTCCGGTTAAGCCCTCCGGAACGACGCAAATTACAGTAGCCTATAAATGAACTATAAGCTGAAGCCAGCTGGCGTCAGCTTTGTTGTAAAGTTGGAATGTTCGACAAGTGAATCTTGTTGTTCAGTGCAATAGAAAAAAAAGCCCATACATGAGGTCGACGCATGGCGCACTTTCTTTATATCTGAACAGATGAAGTATATGCGCCTACAGTAAACTATGCGACAAAATACTTCCGTTTTCTTGGCTAACTTGACTGTCAGGGATGCATGACCGGAAGTTTTCCGGAGTCGTGACAGCACTGCTGCCACAGCGTTGACAAAAAAGGGTTATTCACTCCGGTTCCGCGCCCGCAAGCTTGAGGCGTCCTCTCGAAGGCGGGTTGGCGTGGAGCGACAAGAACCACGTGAGAGCGCTTTTAAAACAATTTACACCCTTACACGTGAGCAGGGGTGTAAATCGATGTGTAACTGGCACCTTACACCCTTCTTGGGTGTAAGGCTGTAGGTTAAGACTAAGCACTCTTAAAACGGTTGCACCCTTTGGGGTGTATATTTGTCCCACAACAATAATCGTCATCTGCCTTGCTTGCGTTTCCTTTCTCGAAAAACGGCGCTCGCTACTTTCCTGTCGAGAGTGCTGCGTCACGCTGATAACGCGCATGCCGTTCGTGACTGGGAAGTACCGGGCTCGCAGCTCTGAAGAAAGGAAACGCGCGCAAGACAGATAACGATTATCATTGTGTCACAAGATAAGCTTCAAAGGGTGTAATTTTTTACTCTAAAATGTGTACACCCCTTGGGATGAATACTCTTAAAACGGTTGCACCCTTTGGGGTGTAAATTTGTCCCACAACAATAATCGTCATGTGCCTTGCTTGCGTTTTCTTTCTCGAAAAACTCGGTACTCGCTACTTTCCTGTTGAGAATGCTGCGTCACACTGATAACGCGCATGCCTTTCGTGACTGGGAAATACCGGGATCGCCGCGTTAAAGAAAGGAAACGCGGGCAAGACGGATGACGATTATCGTTGTGGGACAAGATAAGCCCCAAAGGGCGTAAATTTTTCTAAGAGTGTATTTGCCACACAACGATAATTGTCATCTGTCTTGTCCGCATTTCCTTTCTCCAACGCTACGAGCCCGGTACTTCCAAGTCACGAACGGCGTGCGCGTTATCAGCGTGACGGAGCGTTCTCGACCGGAAAGTTGGCAGGAATTCCGGGAAAAAGCCCAGAATTTAACTTTTTTTTTTCTTTTAACGCGTTCGCGTCAGGAGTGTCACAGCGAGAAAACAAGTGTATGTGTGTGTATGGGAGGTGTGGAAAGCCGGTCACGTGGGGGAGGTCACGGGTGTACACTCTTAGGCAAAGTTACACCCTTTGGGGTGTACCTCTGCCATACAACGGTAATCGTCATCTGCATTGATACGTTTCCTTTCTTGAAAACGCCGCGCCCGCTGCTTTCCTGTCGGGAATGCTGTCATGCTGATAACGCGCATGCCGTTCGTTACTGGAAAGTACCGGGCTCGCAGCGTTAAAGAAAGGAAACGCATCAAGGCAGATGATGATTATCGTTGTGTGGCAGAAGGGGCACTCCAAAGGGTGTAACTTTGCCTAAGAGTAGAGTGCAGCTCCTGGGGCCGTATTCTGAAACGATCCACTTAGGCGATACTATCGCCTCGGCGATAGTTCGCCGTCAAACGCGCGCTGATTGGTTGCTTTAGCGAAATCGGACGAGCGACGTCATCCGATTTTGCTCAACCAGCCAATCAGAGCCCGTCTGACGGCGATACTGTCGCCGAAGTGGGTCGTTTCAGTATATACGCGGCCCTTGAATAACGCTTTGGAATGTCGTGAACGAGTTTTAAATCATGTATCCGGAACCTCCAAGGGCGTCCGACGTAGTGCGAACCCATTTCTCTCGCGTTTACCGCTGAATCGTCACTGACTTTTTTTTTTCGTTGCTAAATCGCTGTCCTTGTGGTGCTATGTCGGTATGTAATTCGAATTAAGGGCATCGCGGAAGCGAGCTTCTCCCTACGGGAACCGTTGTTGCGGAGAAGCCTGCTTTGGCGACCACTTCTTGTGCGCTACGCACACACCCATGGACGGCTGATTAGGCTTGCAGGTACCGTGTGCAGTCTTGCAATTCTTTGTTTTTTTTTTAAATACTGCATTGGAGAGGGACATTCCCGAAGTGAACAGTGCATGCAGATGGCACTCGAACTGAAAATTGTCTTGCACTGTAAAATAATTTACACTCTTAAAAGGGAAAAAGGGTGTAAATGTGTCTATAACTCACACCAATTCCAGCGACACACCGCGACAATTCCAGCGACAGTGGCAGTGTAGTTTCAGACGTCACAGACACAGGGTGGCCACTAAAAAAGTCATGTGATCGGAAACGCAACCAATCTTTGAAATTCGTTTTCAGGAAAACTAAATGACTTGCAGCAGTTTGGCACAGATAATCAGAGTGCAAAAGGGAACGTATATCCAAAATTTCATTGAAATCGGTGAACATCGAAAAATCGCCGGAGTTGCCCATTAACATTTGTGTGCAGCTTCACCACCCACGTTAGTGTAAGCAGACGGACCTCTCGCATGAGCATTAATTATGTTAATTTCGTTACGTTAATAATGGGAATTATGTTAATTAATGTTAACTTCTGAGAGGAATGCAGCTGTTAGCCTGCAGCCATATGGCATGCCACTCAGAACTTCGCCGCTACGTTTGCATATACTGGTGGAATTGATCCTTCTGTATCTCTTGCGTCTATTCCCGGATGTCTCTTCTCATATGTTTCATGTAGTGGAGTCATTTATACATAGTACGTTCTCTTACAGCCGCGTCGCAGCACTTGACTATTTCGCACACCCAGGGAACGGCAGTCAGAAGGGGAGCAAAGTTCATTCCGATGAAGGAGTCGTGCAAACATTTTCCTTTTTTTTTCTTTGTAGAACGACGTAAAAAGCCGTCACCAGAAAAGTATAAGTGAAACTAAAGAAAAAAGTACGAAACAGACGAAACAAAACAAACAAGCAAGCAGGAAATGTAGGCTTCAAAAATTGTCATAGTCCTGTTTCTTCGTTCTTTTTTTCTCTCATCATTCTTTCTTTTTTTCTTTTTTTGGGTGCACGATATTTGTCGAGGCCGATCGAGACATACGCGAGATCGAAAGAACCGGAGCTAGACCCCCCCTCCCCCCAACTTATTAAAGAATTGCCGCGCGACATTTCGATACCATTAGGACAGACGACAGCGTCAAACTACAGAAGTGCAGCGGATTGGGCGAGTTGGTGTTCCATGGTAACAATAAAATTCAAACAGCGCTCGGGTTTGTCTCCTCCTCTTTCTGGTCCTGTCGTCTAGCGCTGCTTGAATTTTATTGTAAACAGCTTTATCCGCGTGCGGATCACCTGCACGTCGTGGATGTGTATGCGGGCTCAGGAGCGTGAGCTGTCTGCGAAGCGCCGGGTTATGAGTCAGCTGTCGCCGCAAAGCTGTGTACACGTGCGTACACACGCAGCTCTGGAACCGCTCGACAGGCCGTCTTCCTTTCTTTATTTTGGCAGCCTCGTCAGCACTTTCGCAACTGCCTCATGAGCACGTGTGTACTGTACATGCTCCGTCTATAGGGTGTGTGGCAATCCGTGTACGGGCGCAGGACGCGATGTTCCGCGCCGGCGTCTTTGACGGGACCGGCATGTGTATACACGACGATGTGTAGTGCCACGTTCGCTTCCTGTTTTAGCGTGCGAATACGGACTCCTTGAAGCACTATGCATACTGTCCATTGCTTTAAAAAAGAGAACGAAGAAGAGAGAAAAAGAGAACTCGGTACAAACAGCAACTTTTCCAAATCTTGTCTCTCTCAATAAATTCTACCCACACCGTTATGCAGATCGTTGCCCTGGCTGTGGCAGCTCGCCCACAATCTCTCACGTCACGATTGAGTGCACGGCAAACCTCTTTCCTCCCTTGCCAACTCTCCTTTGCCCCCCTACGCAACAAAGAGCTGTGGGACGATGCCCTCCGCGACGGACCTCCGAGCTGTGATACAACGGGCTCGAAACACCGCCGAAATCATCTTAGGGACCCTGGACTGAGGGTTCCTCCCACACTGCTCTCGCCATTCAAATATTATTAATAAAGATGTTTTACTCTCTCTCCGTGCTCTTCCACTCTGTCAAGAAGGATGACCATCGAAGCTGTGCGTGTGGGCCCCTTAATGGGCGAACTGCACCTTCGCCGCGGGTCGGCCCGGCATTGCACTGTCTTCGGGATGGGCCCACGCATGGGGAGGTGTGTCTGCACGCGGACACGATCCTGGGGGAAGTAGCCCTTAACAGCTTCGTTGTAAAATTGGTTACGTATTTGCGTTTCTTAATTAATTGATTAGATGATTAATTATGACGACTAACACGGGACCTGTGGCATGGGCGCATTCGCACGGTAGCCGAGGGGCGCCAACGAACAAGCTATGGAGACGACTACGACGCTGGAGCCAATTTAGATGATAATAGTTTTGCCTTAACACACAGAGACGATCCTGGAGTAAGTATCCCTTAGCTACGCTGTAAAAAAACAAAAGAAAAAGGAAAGAGAGAGAAAAAAGTGGCAGTGGCTTAGCTCGGCTATGCCAAGATATACGTAGCGAAAGCTAATGCATAGCATGGTTAGCCTTGGTTAGTCTTGATTGCAAGTCCAGGTTAGTCTGGTTGTCTAGCTATGTTGCGGCGTTTAGGCAGTCGTTCGGCGCGCTGTTCGTCTGGTTCCTGGGCGATTAGTTTCCTCTTCATCTCGTTCCGATGTCGATTCCAGGCTTCCTCCTGCTTATCACAATTGTCGCCGTCCATACTGCCGCCTCAACTGCGGTTGCGGCGCACGCGAGCTCTCCTTTTCAATCCTCCGGCATGTTATCAGGCATGCGACGCAGCTGGCGAGGCGAGCGGAGGCGAGCGCAACGACGAGGAACGTGGTATGACGTCATGTGCTTCCTCGGAGTACGGCCACGGCGAAATCGCAAGTTCGCGGCCAGTAAAGCTTTCGCTTTAAAAGAAAAGAAGAAAAGGAACAGGCTGTAGAAATCTGACGCGTCAATATGCTAACCTAGTTGCCATAACGTATAGGTGCTCCTTATACGGATGGACCGCACCACACTGTAATTGCAGTTTTCTTTGTTTATGACGCGCTTACTGAGCCACAAGACAGTTTCTGCAACTGCATATGACAGGCACCACGACGCTAGACGTCGTACACATATGCTCCACAACTAGAGTGTACAGAATATTCTGCTACATTCTATCCACAACGTAAGATCGCATATGTATATTGCAACATTTTCGCAAAACAATTCGGCGAGTTGGTAGAATGCATATGCTTCATATTAGATATAAGACAGCGCACATAAAAGCCAGGATGGACAGATAAAATGATGAGCTCGCAGTGCACCTCGTTTTATCTCTCTGTCTTGGTTTTTTATGCGCTCGTTTCTAATATCTGATATGGAGCATTACTGCCCTGACATGTTTGCCAACACTATGAGGAACTAGCGCTGGCCAGGAAACGTTGCGGCAGTTTGAGTGTGCGGCTGAGATATACCGCACACCGTCCGATTGCGGAGGCGGAGGGGAGGGGGGTGTCAGGTAAAGGGTACGACATTTTGGATGATAACAGACACGCACCTCTATCAACGTTCGCTTTTGCTCTGTATAGATGCGTCCAGCCAAGGGCTCGCCATACGCATGCTCGTTGGGAGAAGCGCATGCGCTGATACGTTCCATATACGCCGGCTAAAATATCTGCCTTTCATGAAAGGGCTCTCTCTCTCTCTCTCTCTCTCTCTCTCTCTCTCTCTCTCTCTCTCTACGTTCCAGCACGCCGGAACCCAGATAGGCCAGAATCCGGATACGCGTGCCTCTGAGATGGCCAGTGAAATCGATGAGGCGAAATCGCAGCATATGTGCTACTGAAAGCTGCTTCCACCGCCCGCTAGGCTATGTGTTTCGGCGCTGCTGTTGGCACGCGAAGTTCCGTCGCTGGTTTCCCATCGATAACACCGCAGTTTCGATATTACTGCAACATTGTTGCTACATGACATGCTCCGCAATACTGTAAGCTCGCGCAACCGTGCTTGCCTTGACATATGCTTCGCGACACTTCCCGTTGCCGTGACATGTATGGGTTGTGACCTTGTCACGCACGCGTGTTACGTTCCACGGAGCCTCTGAGAGAGTACAAGACGTGTCACGGGGGCACAAGTACCCACCATACATACATATATATATATATATATATATATATATATATATATATATATATATATATATATATATATATATATATATATATATATATATATATATACATACACACGCTCCCACTCTCAGGGTTCTACTATAAGACACATAAAAACCCAAGAAAGTGGATGGGGAAACAGCGCCGCGGTAGCTCAATTGGTAGAGCATCGCACGCGAAGCGCGAAGGTTGTGGGTTCGGTTCCTACCTGCGGCAAGTTGTTTTTTCATCCACTGTAATTTCCATTAATGTCCGTTAATTAAGCACAAGTAACTTCCCCTATGTTGTCCTTGGGGTCAGTGTTTGTTGGCATCTTATGATATGACTATATATATATATAAACGAGAAGAAAGGGAGTTAACCGAGGCGCCCGATTTTTATTAGTCATATCATAAGAACCCAACAAACGTTTGTTGGCTTCTTATGATATTACTATATATATATATATATATATATATATATATATATATATATATATATATAGTCGAACGCCCTTATTCACACGTTGGCGGGCTAGTTGGTTAGAACCCATGGTAGTGTGTATTATTATTATTTTTTTGCTGTTACGTTTGTTTCCGCTCGCACGGTATATATTTATCGATGCGTGCGAAAATAAAATCTATAGTTGAAAGTGAAGCGCTGTGTCTGTGTATCTGTTTCTTTCTACGTCCTCGTCCAGTCGCGCTTATACACTCTACCATCGATATTATTCGTTATTCAGGTAATTTCGTTGTAAAGGTCGCGCACCGCAAAGCTCCCAATAGAATCGGGGCAGCATTATTCCTTCGTTATACATGCTATTTCGTTGTGGAGGTGGGCTCCACTGTATGTAGTGGACGCAAAAATGGCGACATTGTGTGAATAATATGCTGTATGTCACTTTCGTCCTCAGATGAGGTGAAACGGGAAACCAAAGCGACACATGGGAATTTGCACAATGCACCTACAGTTGTTATCAAACACGTACAATGGCTAAGCGTAGCAGGGGACGGCAGAAAGTTAGGTGGGCGGATGAGATTAAGAAGTTTGCAGGGACGACATGGCCACAATTAGTACATGACCGTGGTTGTTGGAGAAATATGGGAGAGGCCTTTGCCCTGCAGTGGGCGTAACCACGCTGATGATGATGACAATGGCTAGCGTGTACATATAGTGTCGATCGTGCACGCGGTCACATTCAATTCGGCCGTAAGCCGTATTTTGCGCGGTACACATGTCCTTTTTTTTTCAACCAGTTAAGCAACGTACGCGTTCGAAATATTTGAAATAATTCTTTTGAGCAGGACGATGGAATGTCCTGCTTTTTAACGTAAATTGATGTAATTAACTGTTGACGCCAGTGGTGTAAAGTTGAAGGGACGCCAAAGATATACGCCAAGTAAAATAAGTTTAGACTGATGAAATATTCATTAAAGGCGTGTTCTTTTTAAATTTCGTGGCAATGGATTATCGCAAGGGAAGATTTGAAGGTCAAAGTACTGTTTTTCGAAGTTCGCGCCGTAATTCCAGCGCCGGCATACATCCGTGTGATCTCTATATGTTCCCGCACTCAGGTCGCCGTTCTGTCCAAGTAAAAGTCCTTGAAACTAACTAAATTTAGCCTTTGGTTCTTTCAGAACGCGCTGTAGTGCATTTTTGCAGACAGAAAATTAACCGTGCCCAAGCAAAACATCGTCCAAATTTATGACGTCACGGCGGCGTGGTACGGGAACTTCAAGGTGGCGTCGCCACCCGTCTCATATATATTTGCCTCTTCTCGCGGTATCTTTTCTTTTTATTGCGACAACAATTATAGGGAAAATCCGGGCGAATTTCCTGGAATGTCCGTCGCCGTGATTTTTCGTGTGAAGTTCAAGTGCGATAAGATCACATCGCTGCCTGCGGCGCCACATGTTGTCGGCGGGAGGGAAAAGTGTGAGAGGGTGAGCCGAGAAGGATGGTGGCTTGATTTGCGCCGCGTCTTCCCGTTCGGCCAGTGTTTTGCGCGAGAGGCGGTGAAGGGGAGAGAGGGGGAGGCAGGTGAGCGCGCGAGCCCGGCTGAGCGGCTGAGTAAAACCCCTTAAACTTCGTAGAGTAGTACCACGTTTTGAAGAATGCCGCCTCCTCCTCGCGTGCTCTGGCCGAGGCCGACGCCGCGTCGCTATTGGCCTGATAGTATCACGTGGGCCCTCGCGCCGTGCATGAGCGCCATTTTTGCTCGAGAAGCGTCTGCGGAGTGGCGAGGAGCGCACGTTGGCGCCGTTGCTACGCTCGAGCAGTGTAGGCGGCGCCACGGTCGAGGAGGGAGCGTGAAAGAGAGGAGAAACGAGGAGGAGTGAAGGCGGAGGAGGAGAGTGTCGCTACTTTACGATGTATAAAGGGTTTTAGCACGCACCGCATGCTAGCGCGCGCAGCAATGCGTACCTGGCAATCTGTGGCGGGTGCAATGTTACGTGAGGGGATATGGATGATGGCTTCGTGCGTGTTGTGCTTTCGCGCGCCTAGTGTTGGAGGTTGTGCAATCTCGAGTTTCGGAGACGCGTTCAAGCTATACAGGCACGAAGTGGAGTTTGCTCGCCACTTCTGCTGCTCTTCACCACGCCAGTGTTCTGATAGCCAGCGTCCGCGGACATCGAGCGAAATCTGTTGATGCTTTCATGTGTGCACGTGACACCATGATTGTTAAATTAGTTATAAGCAAGTGTTTACGGCAATTTATATGGCCGATAAAACTACAAATCTTAATTTACTTCATATATTTGTCTAATGATTTGCCATTGCAGTCAATGCTTTTCCTTTCGAGCGAGAGTGCGATTTTTTTCTATCTGCTGTAGAAGGGTAATTGGCTAACCAATTCCAATACCTTTTTCTTGTTAGCATCCTTTTAATTCTGACAGGGGGAGTAGAGGGAAGGGGGGTTGTACATGCCACAGCTTCCCGCTTGCTGAGCGATCGGTGGTCTTATGCGCTAGCTGAGTAACAATTCGTAAAGTGCGCTTGAAGCAACTGGCATGTGCAGTTTAAATTACACGCAAGCTGCATGGCCAGCTGCCATGCTTCTGCTTTGACATTTAGAGGCCTGTTTTGATGGGTTTGTCCAAATCTACGTACCAATATGTATTGCTTTACAAATCTGTCCGATTGTTGAACTTCTGCAATAGTTAAAATCGAAATTCGTGGAATGACTTGCAAAACTATAATTAAAGCATATGTGCTAACCGCTGAAAAGGCGCACACGTACATGTGCACAGAAACTATGAACTACAAATTGGAATCTTTCTACAGCGTTGACATGCACATGTAAATAAATTGAGCGCCACATTGTGTGTGCGCCTGTTCGACTAATGTAATGCAGTGAGACATTTCTATACTACACGACTAATACCTGTGTCACACGGGCACATTTGGAAGGCCTTCCAGTCGACGGCCTTCGAAACTCCACAACTCTATCGACTCAAAGGAGTTGTCGCGCTGCTACACGGCACTTTTGAAAGGCCGTTGAGCGGTTCAGGCGTTACTCGCAAAATTGTGTGGCGCTGCGGATCTTTATTTTCGTTTTCATGTCACGAAAAGTTAAACAACATTAAAACCTCTTAAAAGCCCTACAATTTCTTTTGTTTGTTTATACACAAACATTTGTTTATACATCGCCATACATATATGTTTAGTTTTCAAGTTGTTGAGTAGCGAAACTGCGGCAACGCTTGCGCCGCTCGATGCGGCCGCCGTTTTGGTGTGTGTTCGCACATGTCAAGTGGCAAAAATACTTTATTGAATAATTAATAACACTCATATATAGTATTTTTAGTGCATTTTGGTTTGATGCTTTTTTCTAACCGTGAGTACGAGCACACTGTGAACGAGAGGGCATGTACGCGCTGTTTCCGCTTCCGTTGCTCAAAGGCCGTCGAGATTTCGATAGAGTTGTAAGGTGCTCCGTTGACTCGATAGACTATTGACTCGACGGCCTTCGAAACGGCCCGTGTGGCAGCTCGAACTTGACCTTTGAGTCAACTGACTATCGGTTGGAAGGCCTTCCAAACGCCCGTGTGACACGGGTAATAACTTTGTGGTGATGGTCTCTAAACTTTCGTTGGCGAGTGTACGTTATCACATTAAAACAGATTCATGATTTGTATTGCGAGTGTTAACTTAGAGCTCTTAGCTTAATTCTCTGATTATATCGTTACTTATTTAGGCGTGGTCTGGCTATTTTTTTTTTCAAACTATATTTTTCATCTGGAACATCGATCATGCTTTTTCTGCTGCGAGCCTTTCCAAAAAGTTCTAACGCCATGAGGGAAGGCCAACAGCCTATGCATTTTAAAATAGACGACACAAATGATGTCTAGCACACTGAACTTACTTTCCAAAGTATTCCTCTGAAAGGGAGCGTTGGCCTTCACATATGACATGAAGCGCCAACGCCTTCTGGCCTTTTGTTATATATGCATTTTTGTTCACTGTGTTTAGTTGTCGGCCAACTGTGCTGGAATGTTGTAGTGTGGTCAGCAGTAATTTTCTTCCCTTCCTTTTTGTTTGTTATTTATTTACTTGTTTATTAATGAAATAGCCAAGCGATTACTATTACTACTAATACGGCAAATGAGTATCGTAAGGATACTTTTCTGTTAGGGATATACGTGATGCAGTGAAGCTTTATCACTAGAAGATCGGTTTTGTACGTTTTTTTACTGCGAGACTACTTTGATGTTTAACTTGGTGCATAGCATGCCTGCTTTGCTATGTGCTTTTACCACGCGAAGACCGTTTTAATTTTTATTACACCCTTGTGAAGGCATTACTGTTGAGTATGTACATTTTGCTGTGAAGTTTTACCACTCTGAAATAAGGTTTGTCTCTTAGTTCTTTTTTTTTTCTGGAGGAAGCAGTGCAAAAATTATGAAGTGGTGGAAACTTGACTTACCTAAGTAGTTTACTTTACATTGGATAACAGTTAACTTGTACTGCTTCTTTTCAGGAGATTGGCTTACAGAGAGATAGTGTACATCTTTAACAAAGTTGGAGTGGTTCTTGTTATAGACTGTATATCTGTTCAAGTAATTCACCGACCATTGTGATTGTCCACACCTCCTACTATAAATTACTATAAGGTTTTTCTGTTGGGTAAAAATTCTTTTTCTCTCTCATTGCAGAAAGTTGTCCTAGATAGTATCCACAATGAAGACCCCAGCTACACTGGTGATGGCTACGTCAGGTACAGATCACCTTTCATTCCCGTTCTGCTTTGAAGTTCGCAACCCCTTCCAAACTGCTTGCACTGAAATGAAGCAGAGATTAGTTTGCATGCCAAGTGCGCTTGTGCTGATGTGTAATGCTGTGATATCGTTATAATTTATTATGACTTGTTGCCTCTCTGCTGTGACATTATTACTTGTTATACTTTCCCACATCTGATGCTGTGTTCATTCAAATATTTTGTGTATTGATTGCATAATGCTTCATTATATTTTAATACTTCTTGCCAACGTGCTTCTTGCATTTTGTACTGTACTTCAATTTTTCTTTTCTTTCTTTCTTATTTTCAGTATATTAATTTGTGTGTATGTTTCCTCCCTCCTGTTTCGACCTCCGCAAGGCCTACAGTATTTAAAAAATAAATAATAAATAAATGAGCTCCTTGCGTAGACATTTGCAAACACTTCTTTTGTTAGGATTGCAGCTTTGAACCCACAATTAAATGCATAACTATTCCATACACAAATGGTAGTTGCCCATTTATGTTGTCTTTATTTCTGTCTTCACTAAGTGTATGTTTAATTATATACATGTAATTAGGTATGTGTACAGTGGCGTAGCTAGGTCGTCTGGCACCCGGGGCCCATAGGTCTTCTGTCACCCCCCTCCCCCCCCCCGGGTGTAGCCGGCGGAAAGAGGAGTGTCTTCAAACGTGTATGACACCCCCCCCCCCCCTCTGGCCCCTTGCACCCGGGGCCCACGGCCCCCCGGCCCCCCCTGTTGCTACGCCACTGTATGTGTATCTCCAGCTTGTTTACCTATTTTTGAAAAAGAGGAGAGCAATATATTTTTTTTCACTGCACAAGGTTTTTTTCCTGATACTTTTTTCATTATTCCGTAACCTGTTTTATGTTGATGACTCCGTTTGTACTTACATGAACGTCTATGGACATTCTACAGCGAGAAAATAAAAGGACAGTCACTGTTTGGCGGCAATGGCCAACTAATTTTAACTTTTTTTTTTGCAGTAGGCTGTACATTTTTATAAGGAAGAATGTTCTGCTGGCATTAAGTACATTCGGGCACACTTTGTAATATTTGTAACAGATTTCTGGGCTTCTCAAAAGGAGCTAAGCTGTTATTCGTTTGGAAAATTTTAATGCTGTGCTTGTCTAGTCTTGAATAGGTGATGTTTGGGAGAACCACATAGTTCATAAGCAGTGTTTACATTGTTTGTCACGCTACCCAATATTTGATAATATCCAGTCCTTATCTATGCCGGTTCCTTTTTCTGTATCATTTACAGAGGGCACATCGTACTTGTGCTTGTCTTTTTGCATCTTCTCCTATGTAATGCCTGAACGAGCCTTTAGGGTACTCAAACAAATGAACGAGGTTCTCGTAGATTTATTGCCACTTCATCAGATGCCTTTTCTTTTTTTTGTCACTTCATGCTGCAGCCTGGCTGTTATTTATGCTGTCTTCGCCATCTCCAACTGGCTGGCGCCGTCGGTGATCAGCTTTCTCGGCCCCAAGTACACAATGCTCTTTGGTGCCGTCACATATAAGTACGCAACTTTTCTGGTTTATTTTACTGTTGGATCTTTAGCTGCTTCTCTTTTTGCATTTGAATGGTTGTAGCCTTTTATTGAAAGGCTTGAGATCGCACTTGATATCGGCTCGAATGTTTTTTCACTTGTGCAGTACACTGCTTGAATTCCCTATAGCCGGGAACATTTATTCACTTCCCTTAGATGAGTATTTAGCTGCACTCCCTAGTGACGAGTGTTGTGTTTTGCTTTATACTTGTACCGTCAAACCTCAATATAACACTGACATAACGAATTATCATATACAGCGAAGTGTGTTACATTGTTTTTCATTGATATTAGCATTTAAAGAACATATGCTTATAACCAATACTGATTATAATGAAGGCACTTTTATGTTTGACTCGACTTTGTTATAATTAAGTTTATTGAGGTATCTGCTCTTTACTGATGTTTTGAATGTCCTAGTATTGTTGGCTCTAAACCCCTTCTTCCCCCCACTCCTCCACATTTAAGTTTTTTTTTCTGTTTCAGCAGTGTGTTGGCATCAGCTGCAACAGTCGTTTCCATAGGGCTGTAGTTTGTACACGTAAACGATAAAAAATAAATAAATTGAACTCTCTAGTTCAATTTTTTTGGAAGCTGTGACGTTTGAAAGCAAAACTTCCTTTGTGAACCCTCTCTGAATTTTATGACCGTGGCTGCTCGGTGCTGCTGCTGTCTTTCCATATAGAACAAATAATAATAATAATAATAATAATAATAATAATAATAATAATAATAATAATAATGTGGCCGATGGTGGGATAGAACTTTGGTCCCCCAGCACAGCAAGCCTGATGTTCTAACCATTAGGCCAAAATCGCACGTACACTACTATCGTGCCAAAACCAACTGGCTCTTTGAAATGATCACCGTGTTTGTCACGTTGTGCAGCACGGGTGCGCAAAAGCGCATGTGCACGTGCCCGTTTCCATTACACGAATGACACAGGAAGGAAATGGGCAAATTTATAGCATTTGATTGACTGCTTCACAATACCTTCGCTTCACGTAGATTCCAAGAGGTGCATTGGATCTGCATTTTTTTTTTCTGGCAATGCTTATATTGCGACTTGCGCTTGTCTTTCGCAGCATATTTGTACTCCAGTTCCTGTTTCCTGTAACTTGGGGCTTATATGCTGCGTCCGTTGCCATCGGCGTGGGTGCTGCAAGTGCGTACCTTTCTTTATTTCGGCTGTTGTATGCCAGCAGGTGAAACAAGTGTGTTTTAGGGCGATGTTTTATTTGCATATTAGGTAGTCATGCAACGACAAATGTTACCGAGTTAAACATATGCATTTGTCTCTTGAGACCTTAGTAGATTTCTCGAAGCTTTGGTACTTTTCAGGAAGTCTAAACATATGCAGGATGTTGGAGCATGCCTTAGAATTTGTTCCTCCTTGGTCTATCTTTCTCTGTTGCCACAATTTCAGTTCGTTGGCACATTTAAAGATTTACTCATTATGAGGTGTGTTAACTGTCTTTCAAGCCATCTGCACAATTTAACACATTCATTGCAGTGCAGCATCTCGGCAAAAAATAACTAGGTGTAGAACTGGACATCTCTTGTTAAAAGCAGCTATTGGAAGGCTTTCGTAGACTTATTGTCCTGTATTCGTTTTCTCGTATATGTGAGTGCATGTGTTGGTGCTGTGCCGGCTGCATGGCATCGTAAATATGACTTACCTGGCACGTACGTACGTCATCTTTACAGTGTGTTATCTGTCTTACAGTGATCTCACTTCTATCACTTATTTGTTACTTGCCACGGTGGCTTAGTGGTTATGGCGCCGCACTGCTAAGCGCGACGTAACAGGATCAAGTACCTACCACGGCGGCCGCATTTCGATGGGGCCAAAATGCAAAAATGCCTGCGTCTCGTGCATTGGGGGCACATTAATTAAAGATCCCCTGGTAATCAAAATTAATGCGGAGTCCCTCGCTGTGGCGTGCCTCATAATCAAATCGTGGTTCTGCCACGTAATACCCCAAAATTCAATTCAATTCAATTCACTTCCTTGTTGGGCACAACGCTCATATGCATGCTACCTTTGCTACATAAAACCATTTGTTGATTGTATTAAGATTCTGGCATTCACAGGTCATCATTCTCGAATAATGAAATTCCCAAACACAGATGTGACTGTTCATTATCAGACATGAGGTAAAACATGTTTTGTGAAACGTGCTCTTGCTGAAAGAGTGAATGTGGCCTTTTGTCGCCTTACACTTCTGCACACCCCTATTAACAGATGTTGCACTTTTGTGTTTTGATTGCTTTAATGTTATTTGTTTACTTCTATTCTGATCTCTCTCTTTGTGACATTCTGTAGAATGTGCTACATCTGAAGTGACTTTCATTTTTGTTTAAACAACCTTAAAAGAAGAGTATGCACGTATTGCATTGTTTTCGTTTCACTCCATTTTTGTAATAAGGTCATAGTTTGGTTGGTGTCATTCAGTAAAGCACTTGGAAAGTATTGCTTGTTTGTCCATCCATAAAAAGTAATTAATAAATATCTTTTTAAATATATCTTCGGTTCTATGTGCATCTCGCCATAAAATTACATGTAAATTGGTTTCATTGCCTCTTGACAAATAAATGTCCAGATGCATGAGGAAAACAATGATTCCAAGTCTTTTACTGAATAGTGTAGAGCAAAAAAAAAAAAAATCAATGCTTTAGCAAGACACAACTGAAAGCAATGCACGAATGCATCCAAAATCTTCATTGAAAGGTTGTCAGAATAAATACGCAGGTCTCCGCATTGTTATTGCATCAAGTACCTGGCGTTAATCACCAGCATGATTTAATAAAGTTCTTATTTGCCTGCAGTGATATGGACAGGCCAAGGGAACTTTCTAACCATCAACTCTGACAGCACCACCATGTCCCGGAATAGCGGCATTTTCTGGGCCATGCTGCAATGCAGGTTAGGCTGCAATGATGCGTTTTAACTTGCCTGTGCATCGCTTACTGTTATGCCATTTGTTCTAGCACGTTTTGTTGCCCACTAGACAGCCACCCCACTCTTACCATGATGGGAATCTTGGGTATGCCAGAAAATCTGTTTAAAATAAGAAGAAAGAAATGTGGGGTGGCATCATCGTCCTGGAGTTTCCACACCAATTCGCCATGACCATAGCCATACCATGACGCCGCGGATATTCAGAGCACCATCCCTGCTTTAGTAAATTGCTTAATGGTATAGGCCCAAACATGATAAATAATTTGGTAACTGCCTAAAATTTGGGTAACTTTGGTAACTTGGTAATTGCAATAATTTGGGTAATTGCCCAAATATGAGAAAATACTTAGCAGTACTTGCAGCTGGGCTTGTTGGTGCTCGTTCAGTAAGTATAGATACATTCAAAAGGTTAAACTGGCACCGACGCTTTGGCACAAAATTCAAGACAGTGAAGCTTGAACTTCACTTACTTTTTAGTGATAAACAATGTTCTGACAAAGTAATGAAAATAGCATTTTGAAAGCATATTTTACCAGTTAAGCCGATTAAATGCTTTTCTTTAGCTTTCTTCTAACCTGTGTCATTTGGTTCGACGTGCCTTCTTAGAACTTAAAATGTGACAACACGAATACGGACTTGCACATGAAACACTGCTTTAAGCTATCACTTATTGCTGGCATAATCTTGAATATGTGCCCATATTCTTGTACCAAGTCTATGGTGTTATTCGTGTATCACTGCTCAAGACAGGTGGTGCCTTATTTGAAAGAAATATAGATGCTGCACTGGTACGCATTTTTTCTGCTACCCGTGTGTAAGTGCTCCTCAAATTTATTTCATTTCACGGTTTCCTTGGCTTATGCTAAGAATATTGACTTGCTACATTACTTTGTGCGTAAGCATATTCTACCACGCTTCACAAAATCTTGGAGGCAATGTGCTGCGGTTTACGTCATGGCAGCTAACCACCAGGTGCTCGTGTCATCTGCTTAGGTGCCGTTTGAAGGCTGCTGATAAGAAAATTAGACAATTGCTAGCCCCTGAAACTTTGTCTAGACGGCTTCGTTAGTATATAGTACTCATTTACAACCAATTTAGCCAAATCGAAATTTGGTTGCAGTTCGTTGCAAACACTGCAGATGTGTTTGCGCATGCCATCACTTCCATTAGTAAAGTCAACTGTCGGCTCCGGACAAACCCAGTTGCGAGTGACGCTCTTTACTGTCCTGTCATTTTTCCTTTCGCATCATTTCGCATCTTTTATGCCGTAGAATAAAAGTAAGGTAACGAAAGGGACCCCAAGGGCTCACAGATTCTCACATGGACTATAGTTAATGCGAGTTCCATGTAACAAAAGTAACAGGTAGTGATACCGTTCTTTTCTTTTTCTTTTTTGCCTGCCACATTGCGTACTTGTTCTAAATAAACAAGGGGAGGCAGACATGCACAACATAAGTCAGATTGTTCTACACCTTACACAGCTTACTCGCACAGAATCTTCTGCAGTGCTTCCTCATTATTCATTTTTCTTATGCCAACTCGTGCTTCACAAGTGCACCCAGAGGCTTCTGTGCCCATAATACAGCTCATAGCATATGTAATAAAAACAATAGAAAACTAATGTAGGTCTGACTGTAAGCTGTTGCGTATTGTGATGCACAGACTTTCAGCATTTACCAAGCACTTTCCAATCAGGGTTTCATGATGTAGTCTATCCTTGCGTATTGTATTTTTTTTCTTTACTTGCTTATGTTTAGGATTTTAATGGTGTGCAGATAACCTTAAAAAAGTGTCTCCTTCTGCTTCTTTTTTGAATGTCTGTTTTAGTCTCATCTGGGGCAACATATTTGTCTACATCCAATTCCAAGGTCTCGACCAAATCGACCGGCATAGCCGCTTAACGGTCTACGGCGCTCTGACGGGCATCGGCATTCTCGGCATGTTGCTTCTGCTGTTGCTCAGAGGTGGCGGAATTCCTCAGCGCCAAAACAGCCAAACTGAAACGTAAGCTGACCCTTATAGTGTCATCTATCAAAATCTCGGTATTCCTTGCTTCATTATCTTTTCGCTATTGTCTTCGCATTTTTTGCTTTTTCAGGGAAGAAAGAAGCGGTCCCTCGTCACAAGTTGATGTCAGACAGCTGAATGTACAGTCAGGCTTCATGGATGCATTGTGTATGTATCACATGGATTGCATAAGAAATGAACTCTTGAGTTCACATCTGGCAGTCATTATTTTATCCACAGCTTCGTAAATGCATGCAGCCAAAGTACCTGCATCAAGATTGTTAAAAAGCACTTATCAGTCCAGCATTGTATGTAAGGCAACATAACGTATTCATGAGATAATGGGGTGGAATATCTGGGCTTGTTCTGGGTAAATAACGAATACAAAATGCCTGTGTGGTTATGTCCAGTTTACACTCAGAGACTACATTTATATATGGCTGTCATCAGTCATGCATGGCGGTTGTGGTGTAAGGCTAGTTAACGATAAATACCATATACCCCTAGTCATTGCCCATCCATGAGACGTTGCTCGCTCCTTTTCCTCACAAAATATCGGTTAGTATACGCCAAGAGATTAGTCACTCCCGCGGAATACCCGCAGAACAATTAGCACCACAGCTTTACTGTTCACATAAACTGCAATAGCCAAGCACAGCGTTTTACTGTTTGCTTGTCTATGCTCTTTACATAAATTCACTTATCCCAGTGATGTGCGGCAAGTACACACTACTGTTAAACATTACAAAGCGTGTCATTTCTCAGTGACTCTCAATAACTGTTCATGCTCTGTTCATAAACCTTTCCTTTCAAGTGAAGCTTGCTTTGCCTACCTCCCCAGGGCTTGGTGTGTCGTTGTCCGTCTCGTCGAGTAAAGATTCGCTATAAAAAAATTTTAAAAATGCATGTCACCAATGGTGAGTTCGAACCCAGGTGCCCAGCACGGCAGTGTGATGGTCTATGCATTAGGCCGTAGATGCATGCCCAGAAAGACAGAATAACACCTCATAACGACCTACCAGGTTCCTTGATGCAAGCTCATCATTTGAGATGCTTGGTGCATGAGTCACATCGCATAGCAACAATTTACTTATAAAAGCAAGAGAACATTTCATCTTGCTGGCTAACTGAAGCTTTGCTTACACAGATCCAGCAGAGTGTGGCAGCTACATAATTTCTTTTATTTATTATTTATTTTTTTAAAATTTCTTTATTTTTACTATTTTTGCACAGAAACATCCTCTGCCTACCCTTCTCTGACAAGTTACATTCACTGGGCAATCATACAATGTGACAGACAGTGAAAACAAGAAAAGCTTGGTGAATTTAATTGTTATGTTTAATCGAAATGCATAAATAGTAAGGTAAGGAAAATTAAAGTGGGCAAACAGATAGGAATATTGCAGTAGTTGGAATGACATGACAGGATAGATCTTGCAAGAAGCACACTATCTGTCAGTAAAGTAACAAATGTCAGGGCAACGTGTAAAAAAAAGAAAAAAAGAGAGACTATTTTGTGCACTTTGTGCTTGCTTATTTTTTAAGCGATTACAGTAGTGAATCGTGAATAATAAAAAATGAAGGGTAGCTGATCACTAGTGGGGCACGTTTTAGTGATTGGACAGGTTTTAATGCCCTGCCAGACGGGTCTGTGTAACTTGTAACTGTATGCGACAGTGCTCAAAGCAGCTAAGTTTCAATTTTTCTTCTGTAGCAGATTGCTGTTAACTTGTCCATATCTCCCTGCAGGGCAGTCACTGAAGCTCATGAAGACGAGCAAGATGCTCATACTCAGCGTTGCATTCTTTTATACGGGTGAGTGTCTTCATGTCGACTTACCATGAGGTGTTTCTGGAACTCGCATTAGCTACAGTGCACGTGAGAATCTTTGAGCCATTTGGGGTCCCTGAAGATATTCACAGAGGCCATGAAGCCATTGCCCATAATCAACCCTCCTCATTCCTTCATGTTTGGCGAAGAAGCCAAATGTACATGTTTACCCAATACATAACATAGCCATGTCATTACATAATCAGCATCATCATTGTAATCGGCCTATTTTTATGTCCACTACTGGGCGAAAGCCTGTCCCAGCAATCTCCAATTGCCCCTGTCTCGCGCTAGATAGTTTTAAGTCGTGCCTGAAAATTTCCTCATTTGATCACGCCGCCCGATTCTCTGCCGTCCTCGACTGCGCTTTCCTTTTTTTGGCACCCATTCTGTAACTCTAATGGTCCACCAGTCATCTTATCTACGCATTACATAACCTGCCCGGCTCCGTCTTCTATGTCAACACATAGGTTGTGCCTTTCTTGGGTTTGTTTGAAACCCAATTGTATCGCAGTATGGGAAGAGGGGGAGACGGGGGGAAAGGGATGATACCAACACATTAGTACTGATATTAAAGGGAACATTTGATTTCCACTCAAGACCCTTTCTTGTCCGATATTTTGGCTGAGATTAAAGTAGTAATGCAGAGCATATTGTTGAAATGAAATGCAAACACCTGCATCTGCTGTAATCATTAGATCTATTATAAACATTCAACTCGTACTGGACCATTTCATATTAAGCTACGAGTGTGTAAATATCCGAATGTTTCAGATAACAAATCGATTATTGCCTTATTTGTTTCTTTCTTTGAATTAGTAATCGCTGTACATACATATAAAAAAATATTTTGAATTGCTAACTGTACGTATTCAAGTATAAAATTAGAGAAAAAGTGCGATAAATATCATTCCTGTGGCCATAGTGGACATAAAATATGCCATGTTTCATAGCGGAGCATGCTATGTCACCTAGGGAGGCAGATTTTTCCAGCTAAATCACCATCACTCGCACTCACCAATGAGTCTCGAGTATGCAAATAAACTGCTCATTTGCTCTTAGTGTTGTAAATATACTAGGACATGAAGATCGTTTTATATTTAGTGGTATTCAAAAACTATTCGAAATGTATTCTATATTTGATTTCATAAGCTTCTAGCACTGCTCGATTCATATTTGTTCGATTTGGTCTCGGAAATTGCTATTTGTACACCCCTGTATTGGACCAGTCCGTATGACACAAACATGGATTGGTGAGTCGGAAACATGAGCTGATGCAAGCATTCTCATATTTTTCTTTTGCACGAATCAATACAACTAGCTCGGCGTGTAGTTGTAATTAGTTGCAGCCGATACAGCACCTTCTTCATCTTTACCCTTGTCCTTGGAGACACAGCTGCTGTCCTTCTTGTTCCATCATTCCTTCAACACAATAGCTTCCTAATGCACTCAGTACCCTAAAAGCAATAAAGCTAGTATATGTTAAATTTCTGTACTGGGCTTAATCTGTGTGAGTCGATTCATATGTTTGATGTAGGTGCTGTTTTACGCAGTTCAACAGATAAACATGAAGGAACCTGTCTGATGCTCACAGCATCACAGCTCACAGCTTTTGGGTTCAGACGCGTGCGATCCCGGAGATCTCTTGGAAGGGCCTTTGTCCGGCAGTGGACTTAATGAAGTGTAATAATGATGATGACCGCAGTTTATTTGCAAGGAAGAACAGCCCGAGTTAGTCACATTGTGGGCAGGTAAATCTCCACTTGAATCAGCACTAGTACATACATTCTTGATGAACTGTTCAAATGCAGCAATCTTTTTTCCTCTTTTTAACATGAGAATTTGGTTTAACAGCATGCACATATCTGTGAAGCAGTTCTGCCTGGTATCGGTTTGCTTCTCACCTTACTCGTTTACCTCGCTGCCACCAAATAGCCTAAAAAGGAAAATGTTTTGCAGGACTGGAGCTGTCGTTCTTCAGCGGCGTTTATGGTTCGTGCCTCGGCTTCACAAAAAGCTTTGGCAAGGACTCTTCCAAGTTCCTTGGCATCAACGGTCTTCTCATTGGTGCTGGAGAAATCACAGGTAAGAGTGCAGTAGGGTTCCTTCAGTTGAACTCTGTTTAAAATTAGTTCTCTCTGAAGAATAGAACAGTTCACAGACATTCTGTTCTTTCTCTTTTGTTTCACAAAAATGTAGCGTTCTTATCTTAAGCCAACTTCATTCTTGAGCTGCAGGGATTAATGAAGCACACACAAGCAATTGAGAGAACCTGCCTCACTGTTGCTTGAGTCACATTCTTGATTTGGGCATGAGTGTTGATTCATCGCAATGAATACCACAGGTGGGTAGCTGTAAGCTCTGTAAAGGCTCGCACACAGTAAGAAACAAGGAAAATTTTGGGGATGCGGCAAGATTTATTTAAAAATTCTTTATCTGTTCCTGGCAGTCGGGTGTAGCCAGCACACATTGAAATACCTAGCACTTAATTAAAGCACTAGCATTGCAGCGCAATTTAGTTTGCTGTATTTCAGCCATAAAATTAGTTGTAGCTGAAATTTCCGGAATGACAGAGGGCACATTTATTCTTAAAACTTACAAATTTGCTGTATTGTAGTCATAAAATTAGTTGTAGCCTAAATTTCCGGAGTGACAGAGTGCATGTTTATTCTTAAAACTTCCAAGTCCAAGTTATCATGTTAGTTTTTCACTTAAGTGCTGTTGTGATATTCAAA